>NW_017670886.1:181531-337788 GCF_001879085.1 Nicotiana attenuata | reverse complement strand
GGGGGGGGGGGGGGGGGGGGGGAGAGGGTGGAAGAGAAGAGAGGCATCAAAAGGGACACAAATATAAAAAGAAAGATTCCCGAGCTCAACTTTTAAAATTCAGTGAGACATGAACCCATGATATATGTGATAATGGAGCTCTTGAATATAGATTGATAGCAAGAACAACTTCTTGTGATCCTGAGGCTTCCATACCAAAACATAAAAGTTTTGACGAAGTGGCGCCAATTCGAAACTGTCGGTATATTAAAATCTGATATTGATTTCGAAATACTATTTGAAAATATTCTTAAGGTATTAAATCCTACATTTTCGAAATGTTTTAGATTTTTGAGTCTTTTTTTCATAAATCAAACGGTTCATGATTTCAGCATTCCCACATCAGGATATAAAAGTTTTGGTGAAGTCGCTCAAGTTTGAAATTGTCAGCGTGTCGGAATTTTGCGTTGAAATCGAAATATTATCTCAAACTATCCTTAAGGTATTAAATCTTGAAATTTGGGTATTTTTTATATTTTGATGTTTGGTTTTTGACAAATCTAATGGTCCATGATTTCTATATTCCTACACTAAGATACAAATATTTTGGTGAAGCTGCGCAATTCTTAAACTATCAACTTGTTAGAATCTAAAGTTAGATTCAAATTAGTATCCGGGATGATTCTCAAATTGTTTAAATTTTAAATTTTGGTTATGTCTTAGATCATGAAGTCTATTTTCTATAAAATCAAGCGGTTCATGATTTCGACGTTTCTACACCAGGATATAATATTTTTGGCGAAGCTGCGCAAATATGAAACTATCAACGTGTTGGAATCTAAAGTTATATTTAAAATAATATCTTGGACGATTCACAAAACGTTCGACTCCAAATTTTGTTTATGTATTAGATATTGAAGTCTAGTTTTCATGAAATCAAACGGTTCACAATTTCAACGTTCCTTCACCATGATATGAATATTTTGGTGAGACTGCACAAATCTAAAATTTTTAACATGGTGGAATCTAAAGTTGGTTTCAAAATATTACTTGCGGCGATTCTGAAGGTGTTTGATTCTGAATTTTGGATATGTATTAGATTTTAATATTTAGTTTCTAAAATATCAAATGGCTTATATTTTTGACGTTCTCACATTGTGATATATATCTCCTACCACAAAAGTTGCACAGGTGATGAATAATATTATCCTCAAAGAAAAAAGGAGGATGTATCTCCAAAAATAGAGAACATTGAGACATGAATGCCGAGGAAGCTTAAAAGAAAGCCAAGTTCTATTATGGGGACATCAATACATCATGGTAAGCAAAGAACTATTGATATTGACCTACAAAGATGTCACGCCACAACTTCGGGAGGCGCGACCGGCGCTCAATTGAGTGAACCCAACTGGCAAGCCTTATTAATACTTTCTAGCCAACTCAATATGATTCAAGAAAACCATGCTTTCGTTTATTCAGACAATAGAAAAATCGAACATCAACGTTGTTAGTTCATTGTTATATCACGGATGTTAAACCGTAGTTAAGTCCCCAAGATTTCATACAGTTATAGTTTAGAAGAAAGCAAGAGATTATAATTACAACATAGTTCACGGACCCATCCAACATCCGTACATAACCCACACAATCGTCTACGGAGCCTCTAAGGATGCAAAATACAATGATAACAATGCCGGCAACAAGGCCCCAGCTATACCTCAAAAGTGGATATAAAAAAACAAAGGATATACAACATAACCCCCTTGAATGAGAAAGGGGCTCACTAAGACATTGAGAGGAGGATGCTCTGCTATGTGTGATAGGCCCTATACACTATGGAGCCACCTACATTCATTTAAAAAAGCAGCGCCCCCAGCAAAATGGACATTAGTACCACGGAATAGTACTAGTATGTATAACTAAACACCATCCTGTTAGAAAGGACAACCATACAAGAGTAAAGAGGAAATCATAAAAACAACAAAGTTTCAAATAAGCACAATAGTTTGACGGTTCGAGAATGGCAGCTGGAACTTCTTCATATGACAGTTCTTCATTGACCTCAATAGTTTCAACTGGCATAATAGCGGACGGATCTCCTACTTCTTTCTTCAACATAGACACATGGAAGACTGGGTGTACCAATGACATCTCGGGTGGCAGCTCGAGCTTGTACTTCACCTGACCAATCCTCTGAATAATTTTGTACGGTCCGACATACCTTGGACTCAATTTTCCTTTCTTCCCAAACCAAATGATACCCTTCATGGGGGATACCTTTAGAAATACCCAATCATCTTCCTTGAACTCCAAATCTCTGCGACGAACGTCCGAATAAGACTTTTGGCGACTTTGAGCAGTTTTTAACCTTCCTGAATAATTTTGACTTTCTCCATGGCCTGGTGCACAAGGTCCGGCCCTATCAATTCAGCTTCTCCAATCTCGAACCACCTAATTGGAGACCTACATCTCCTACCATACAATGCCTCAAGTGGCACCATCTGGATACTAGTATGAAAGATATTGTTATAAGCAATTTCTATGAGCGTTAAATGGTCATCCCAGCTACCTTTGAAATGAAAAACACAAGCACGCAACATGTCCTCGAGCATCTGAATAGTCCGCTCTGCTTGCCCGTTGGTCTGAGGGTGAAAAGTCATGCTAAGATTTACCTGCGTGCCTAAACCTTGCTGAAATTTCATCCAAAAGTTGGCCGTGAATTGAGCCCCTCGATCTAAAATGATTAAGACTGTAGTACCATGCAGCCTGGCTATTTCCTTGATATACAATTGAGCATACTGTTCCGCTGTGTCGGTAGATTTGACTGGCAAGAAGTGCGCTGATTTCGTGAGTCGATCCACAATCACCCAAATTGAGTCAAACTTGCACGGAGTGCGCGGTAACCCGACCACAAAATCCATGTTGATCATCTCCCATTTCCATATTGGAATTTCTATGCTTTGAGCCAGTCCTCTGGGTCTTTGATGTTCGGCCTTCACTTGCTGACAGTTCGGACACCTAGCCACAAAGTCCGCCACATCCCTTTTCATGTTATTCCACCAATAAACTTCCTTGAGATCATGATACATTTTCATAGAACCTGGGTGCACTGAATACCTGGAAGTGTGAGCTTCTTCCATGATCCTTTCGCAAAGACCGTCAATATTTGTAACACATAGGCGGCCTTGGTACCGTAGGGTACCGTCATCCATGACAACGGAAAAAGTTATGGTCTTGTGTTTGTGAATCCCCTCTTTCAGTTGTGCTAACAATGGGTCGTTGAATTGCTTCTCTTTCACCTCCGCCACAAGCAATGATTCCACCCTATTTTGCATCATTACCCCTCCATCATTAGACTCCGCAAGGTAAACTCCCAAACTGGCCAATTGATGAACCTCCCGGGCCAACGGCCTCTGATCTACCCTCAAACGAGCCAAACTTCCCATAGATTTTCGACTAAGAGCATCTGCCACCACATTAGCCTTTCCCGGGTGATAGAGAATATCGATGTCATAGTCCTTGAGTAACTCTAGCCATCTTCTCTATCTCATATTCAACTCCTTCTGCTTGAAAATATATTGAAGGCTCTTGTGGTCCGTGAATACATCCACATGGACCGCATTCAGATAATGTACCAAATCTTTAGCGCAAACACCACTGCTGCAAGCTCCAAGTCATGGGTCGGATAGTTCTTTTCATGATTCTTGAGTTGCCTAGAAGCGTAGGCTATTACCTTGCCATGCTGCATTAACACACACTCAAGCCTGATCCTTAAAGCATCACTGTACACCACAAACCCCTTTGTTCCCTCTGGTAGGGTTAACACCGGTGCTGACATCAATCTTGATTTCAATTCTTGGAAGATCCTCTCACAAGCATCGGACCAGTGGAACTTAGCTACTTTCTGGGTTAATTTAGTCAACAGAGAGGCAAGAGTAGAAAACCCCTCCACAAACCTTAGGTAGTATCCAGCCAAACCCAAGAAACTACAAATCTCCGTTGGAGTAGTAGTTCTAGGCCAATTCTTCACTGCTGAAATCCATTAAGGATCAACCATAATTCCTTCCCTGGAGACGACATGACCCAAGAACGCAACAGATTCAAGACAAAATTCACATTTCAAAAATTTTGCATACAGTTGATGTTGCTGAAGAGTCTGCAGAACTGCCCTGAGATGGTTAGCATGATCTTCTTGACTTCGGGAATATACAAGAATATCGTCAATGAATACTATCACAAAAGAGTCTAGAAAAGGCTTAAAGACTCGATTCATAAGATCCATGAATGCTGCTGCGGCATTTGTTAGCCCAAAAGACATTACCAGAAATTCAAAGTGCCCATACCTTGTCCTGAAAGCTGTTTTCGAAATATCCTGCTCCCTTATCTTCAATTGATGATGCCCGGACCGCAAGTCAATTTTGGAGAAACACGTAGCACCTTGCCATTGATCAAACAAGTCATCTATTCTAGGTAGGGGGTATTTATTTTTGATTGTGACTTTGTTGAATTTCCGGTAATCAATACGCATCCGTAGCGACCCATCTTTCTTCCTTGCAAACAAGATCGATGCGCCCCACGGTGACAAACTCGGCCGGATGAAACCCTTTTCTAGCAAATCCTTCAGTTGTTCCTTTAGCTCTTTCAATTCTACCGGTGCCATTCTATAAGGTGGAATTGGTATAGGTTGCGTGCCTAGCATCACATCGATCCCAAAGTCAATCTCCCTGCCTGGTGGAATCCCAGGGAGCCCATCTGGAAAGACATCCGGAAATTCATTCACAACAGATACGGACTCAAGGCTAGGTGCCTCGGCATCGGTGTCAGTAACATGGACAAAATGATAGATACACCCCTTCTTGATCATCTTTGCGGCCTTAAGGTAAGAAATAAACTGATCTTTAGGCACTATATTATCTCCCTTCCATTCAACCATGGCCTTATTAGGAAACTCAAGCCTCATAGTTCTAGTTCGACAACCAAGCTTGGCAAAACATGTGTAAAGTCAATCCATTCCCATTATTACATCAAAATCAACCATTCCCAATTCAATAAGATCGGCCTTGGTATCCCTACCACGCACCGTGACAATACAACTTCTATAAACTCGAGTAGCCAAAATTGACTCACCAACCGGAGTAGGTACCGAGAATGGTTCATGAAGCTGTTCTGGTTCTATCCCGAATTCCATAACAATAAAGGGGTAACATTGGACAGGGTGGAACTGGGGTCAATAAGTGAATATAAATCATGGGATTAGACACTCAGAATACATGTAACAACATCCGGAGAAGCCTCTGCAGTCTGGCGACCACTCATAGGTAGAACTGGCTGGGTCCTCCTGAACTCTGCGCACCACTCCGAGCTACACCACGCCCCGCAAGTGCTGGGGTACCTCGAGCTGGAGAGGGGGCTGAAGATGTAGCAACTGCTAGACTGGATGACTATGATGCGCCCCTACCCGCTCCTTGGTGGGATGTATGACAATGCCTCTGAGTATGGCCCCTTATCCCGCATTCATAGCATACGGGTAACTCCAAATAGCAAATCCTTGAGTTCATCTTCCCGCACTTGGGGCATGAGGACCTTTGCTACTATTGGGATCTTTCTCCTGACCGACCCCGCTGATGGGATCCTCTATTGCCCTGACTGGGCCTGAAACGACTCCACCGCTGCTGCTGGATGAGCCCTAATGGCGGTGTACTAGCTGAAGACTATGCAATAAACTGGGATGGCCCTGATGTCCCTCCCCGAAAAGCTGATCTTGCCCCACCTAGTGACTCACCCATGCTGCCCGTAGACCGAGTCTTTCTGTTACCCTTTCTCTCCATTCTGTTCTTCAATTTATGGTTCTCTGTGGCCTATGAAAATGCCACCATCTTCCCATAATTCATGTCAGAATTCAATGCAGTTGTAGAAGCCTCACTAATAGTCAAAGGGTTAATACCCTGAACAAACTGGTGCACCCTAGCCTCCATTGTGGGCAACATGTGAATAACATACCTGGACAGGCGGGCAAACTCCATATCGTACTCCCACACACTTCTGCTACCCTGTTTCATATTTTCGAACTCCGCTGCACAGGCTACCCTTGTCTCAGCAGGCAGAAAGTGATCTACAAAGGCATCGGTGAACTTGCTCCACCTCGCCGGAGCGCTCCCCACCTCGCGGGAATCTTCCCATAACTCAAACCACGAATAGGACTCCCCTTTCAGACGGTAGGCAGCCATCTCTACTCCCTCTGTCTCAGTTGCACGCATAACCCTGAGGGTCTTTTGCATCTAATCAAAAAAAATCCTGAGGGTCTTCTTGTGGATTGGCACCTGTAAACACTGGAGGATCTAGCTGAAGAAATCTATTCACCCTGGAACTGGTGGAATCCCATTGCTGGCTAGATAAATTGGGTGCAATTTTTGACCTCAGGGCTTGAGAGGCCACTAGCTGTGTCAACATCTGAATAGCTCCGCTAAGATCCCTATCAGAAATACCAGAACCTGAAGTTGGGGCTTGAGGCAAGACATGAGTATCAATGAGAGGGATAGTAGTACCCTCCATAGGTGTAGGAACTGGTGTAGTGTGCTCTGGAATAGGAGAACCAGGCAGGGTGATAGCAGGGCGACTACCCTCACCCGCAGTATCAAGCAATGATTCATCAGCCACTCCTGAGGTGGCATTGCCTCCTTGGCCAATTCTCTCTTTCTTCTTATGTGCCATTTACTGAAAATTGAAGGGATGCACTAGTTAGAGGAGAAATAGTTTCACAATTACCGCGCGATCCAGAATATCAAAGAAGGGTGTTATTCCTAGTGCCCAAGTAGCCTCCAACTTAGTGGTCGACTTCACAACGATAAGAAGGACTCTACTAGACATGGCTCCGAGACATCCTAGGACACTTTAAAACCTTAGGCTCTGATATCAAGTTTGTCACGCCCTAACTTCGGGAGGCGCGACCGGAGCTCAACTGAGTGAACCCAACTGAGCAAGCCTTATTAATACTTTCTACCAAACTCAATACTATTCAAGAAAACCATGTTTTCATTTATTTAGACAATAGCAAAATCGAACATTCAACGTTTTTAGTTCATGTTTATATCATAGATCTTAAACCGTAGTTAAGTCTCCAAGATTTCATACAGTTATAGTTTAGAAGAATGCAATTGTAATTACAACATAGTTCATGGACCGATCCAACGGCCGTACATAACCCACACAATCGTCTATGGAGCCTCTAAGGATGCAAAAGACAATGATAACAATGTCGGCAACAAGGCCCCGGCTATACCTCAAAAGTGAACATAAAATTAAAACAAAGGGTATACAACATAACCTCCTTAAAGGAGAAAGGGGCTCACCAAGACTTTGAGAGGAGGACGCTCTGCTATGCGTGATCGGCACTATCCGCTATGGAGCCACCTACATTCATTTAAAAATGTAGCGCCCTCGGCAAAAGGGGCGTTAGTACCATGGAATAGTACTAGTATGTAAACTAAACACCATCCTGTTAGAAAGAACAACCATACAAGAGTAAAGAGAAATCATAAAGACAACAAAGTTTCAATTAAGCACCACATCAACAATATAAGAGGTTCACATAGTTTTCACAAAGTTTCTGAAATTTTAGATTAGAGCATCCCATATTGTTGCATCATTATCCTCATTACCACCACTTCCTTGAGCGGAGCCCGATCACGGCCCGATCGGCTGAGCCGTCTCCCCGAGACGTTACCATTATTTCATTCTCACTTTGCAATTTCAATCATCAATACATTACCACCACATGTGTATAACACGGTGTCCGATCACGGCCCGATCTGCTAAGCCGTCTCCCCGAGACGTTTCCATTTTCCGTTAGTCATCTCACTCCAATCTTTGGTTACACATGTATTAGTTCATTGGCACTTGGGGCCACAATTACCACATTCCATAACTCACGTTTCACATTGTTCCCATTTCCGACATTTACATTGCCACTTAAGACCATAGGCATACACAAAAGCAATTTAAGTCATAAGCATAGAGAGGAATTCATCTAGTTTGGCATATTAGTCCGACAGTAACCTTGGCATGACATTTAGACATTTTGCGCGTAGATCATGTTCTCTACACATCCTCCATTTACAAAGAAAACACATTAAACACATGAACCAAGAATTAGAGACGTGATTAGGATTCTAGCTTATTTGAGCATATTACCAAGCAGTAAGTGTGCGCAGTGATTCTAGGACCCTTTTGTGAGGGATTTTCGTCATCCTATACCACAATTGCTATCCTTTTGGTCCACAACCTCCCCATACCCCATTATCTTTTATGGATGCAAGATTATCAGCCCTTATACCCATGAACCCACTTGCTAATCACTTAATTTAATAGAAATTTCCAAATTATAGACGAGGGTACAAGTTGTTACCTCTTAGGGTGAAGACCTAGCAATTTCACTTGACAATCTTCAAGGATTTGGGGCAAGGGTTGAGTGGAGACTTGATGAAGATCTCTCCCTCTCTCTCTAGAACTTCCCCTCTCACTCTATATGCAGTGAAATAATAGAAAAATGGTCTAACAGGGTGTTTTTAATGGAATGGGGTTAGGTTTTAAAATTTAGAAAATAGGAACCTCGACACGATCTGCGATCTCATAATGGACATGTGGCCTGCAGAATGGACCGCAAAAATGGCCCCAAAATCTGAACACACTGACTGGGTATACGGCAAAAATGTGGTCCGCATACCCGTTCTGCGGTCGCATAATGCACCGCAGAACTGTCCCTTACAAAATTCTAAGGAAATTATGCGATGACTATGCGACCCGCATAGTGATTATGCGATCGCATATTTGGCCGCATAGTTGACCTCAAATTAACCATCACACTACCTGACTCTGCGACGGCTATGCGGTCCGCATAGCTATTCTGCGATCGCATACTGGACCGGAGAAATGCACTTTTCTGGAAAACATTATTCCTTAACTTTTTAATGCATAGATAAGTCAAAAAGGGTCCGAGCCGCGGCGAGCTTGCTCTCCGCGAGGAATTTAACAAATCTCTCGGGTTTTGAGTAGAAATTTTCACGGGGCCTTACAAAAGGAAAAAGGGGACATTGATGAAAACACGTGATATAAAGTAAAATAGATAGAGTTTTCATTTCTAAGAATAACTGCTAGTTAATCAAATGCAAAAAGAAAAACAAAAAGAAAAAAGAGGAGAATAAAATACTCTATATAGACTAATCTAAATACAAATTATAATTGACCAAGTCTTTAAGGGTTTCCTCTAGGTGTTGTTTCTTCATCTCCATGTCGTCCAAGTAATAAGAGGTTGCCAAGGAAACATCAGAACATCTACGGTACTCCTCTTCAGCAGATGAGACTCTAGATTCAATCTATTCAACATCTTTCTTGGCAACACCTCCAAGAGCTCTAAACTGGTTCACCTTCTCCCTGGCCTCTTTGAGAGACTGACTGGTGGCAGACAATTTCTCGACCTTCTCCCCCTTCTCAATCAAGACAAGATAAAGATGTTCCTTGGCGTTTAAAAATGACTCTAATTTTTCAACATCCACAACCTTGTCAGAATGAGTTGATCGTGCCTGTTCATATGAAGTGGCAAGCTCAAAGAAAGACGTATAGGTCTTTCAAAGGGGAAATATCCTCACCCTTTCTGTCCATGTCCTTGAGAATCACTTGGATATCGAATTGAAGAGAAGAAGCATTCTCTGTGGTAAGATCATTGAGTTTGGCATGACTTTTAGCCCATGCATTCAAAATGAAATCCTTGCGAAGAGTCAAGAGACCTTTCTTCCATCAAAGATAGACATCGTTAGTGCTGGTCGTTGGTGAAAATTAGGCCCCGATTTTGCTCCAAGACTAGGAATGGAAGTCGCCTCTAGGTCTGACTTAGGCATTGAAAGTGATTTCCTCGAGTCTGGCTCCGCCACGGATTCGCTACTACCTTGTGGCTTGCGTTGGTGTGACACCATTGAAATATGAACACCATTTGGCTTCATCGAAAAGGATATACGGTTAGTGAAATTACTTGGATATTATAAGATAACATGAAAGTTTTAATCGTTACCTCTTTGATAGCCGTCAAAGTCCTTGAAGTACTGCTGATACTGTCAGTAATCTCGACTACACCCGAATTACCATCTCCTGGTTTGTTTGAATATGGCTTGACCCGCTTGAAGTTTTGATCTCCATGACTACTATCTCTCTCATTTTGGGACAGGCTGTTTTTGCAGGTAGGAACAACGGTGCCTAATAGAAAGGAACCCTCATTGGCTTAATAAGCCTAAACAGGTCCTTTCTTTTTTTTGAACTTCTTTATATGGAGGTCCCCTGAAGTCGCATGGTGCAACCACTTTGGATTTTTGAGTAGGAGGCTCATCCTCTCTGTTATGCTCTTGAGGCGTGATCTCTAAAGAAGTAGCAGTAACTGGCCCAACAGTATTCACCAAAGATTGCAAGTGGTTTTCAAGGACGTTTCCATGCACTCTTTCCCACCAAGACTTATAATCGGACGAGACATAATAGGGGGAAATGTGGCCTTTGACCTACTTTTAGAAAAAACAAAAATTCGTAAAAGTTCAAATTCTTTGTCTAAAGAGCACTCGCGAAAATCTTGATCCAAGCAACCGGGGATGTCTTGATAAAAACCAATTGACAATTGAAGCGAAGACGGTTTCACAAAAGGGATATGGATAACTCTCGAATTGAGGTAAGCAACGTGTTTGTATGAGAACACCAAGCCTGACAAAAAGCTTGCATGATACTTGTAGAATGATCATAAGTAAATAATGAGGCATTGACAACATTGCAAATATTGGTAGCCCTCAATGTTCGATGGTTCCTACTAAGGATATCTTCGGTGCACTCCCAATAGCTGGGA
Source organism: Nicotiana attenuata (assembly GCF_001879085.1). Taxonomy (NCBI): domain Eukaryota; kingdom Viridiplantae; phylum Streptophyta; class Magnoliopsida; order Solanales; family Solanaceae; genus Nicotiana; species Nicotiana attenuata. Next base: position 326,933 of record NW_017670886.1, on the reverse strand, counting down.
ATATCAAGAAACTCGCCACCAAAAGTTAAGGAATCACTCCAGTGTACTCCTCCTTCGAGGATTCGTCGTCCTAAGCATGGGAGAGAACTTGCCACATACCTAACTTTGTGATTATGCGAATGAAGAGTCCATGTCTTGAATTTATATTTGGTGTTTTCAAAGGTCCAATCTACAAACGAAATGGATTTTGCATGGATGGCCATGAAGCTGCATATAAGCCGGTTAGTGGTGAATCAACTAGCAATCTGGTCTCCATTTTACTATCCCTGTGTTCTGAAATTACAAGATACTTGGATGTGGTGGAAGATGATGTTGACTCTGTGAAGTAAACCATGTTCAAGCTGCATAACTTAAATATATATTTGTTAGTACCTAAGTCAAAAGGGAAGAGTAAAAACCTCAATCTTGAAAGAAAGCAGGATAAGTAAATTTTTTTGCCTCAGACGTAAAAAAAGGGATGTCTGTGTCGGACTTTTTTTTAAAGGTTTTTCTTGCAAACTTTTAAAGGTAATCGTCTCATACATTTAAAGGAATTCAAAATTTTAATTGTTTTCGTTGCCAACTTTTAAAGGTGTTCGTCTCGAACTTTTAAAGGCATTCGGATTTTTAAGATTTTCGTTCCGAACTTTTAAAAGGCGTATGTTTCGAACTTTTAAAGGTGCTTGTCTTGAACTTTTGAACGTGCTTGTGGAAAACTTTAAAGAGTCCTCACTGCCGACTTTTAACGATTTCTACCACGAACTTTTATGGATTTTCGCCCCGAATTTTAAAGGTCTTCACCGCGAACTTTTAAAGGTTCATCGTGAACATTAAGAGATCTTGACCACGAGCTTTTAAGGATATTTACACGAACTTTTATGGACCTTCGCCACGAATTTCAAAGGTCTTCACTGCGAACTTCTAAAGGTCTTCACCGTTAACTTTTAGATATCTTGACCACAAGCTTTTAAGGATATTTATGCGAACTTTTATGGGTCTTCACCACAAATCTTAAAGGTCTTGATTGAGAACTTTTAAAGGTATTCGTCTCCAACTTATAAAGTACGTCGTAGTTTACGAAGTTACTTTTAAAAAGAAAAGAGAGACAGCAGAGTAAAATAAAGAAGAAAGCACAATAAAAGAAGAAGAAATTACCTTCGCATCAATGCTTTCGATCCCATAAAACTAGACACAAATGACTTGTAGATACTGCAAATTGATGCTCAATAAATACGAGCATATGGCTTTAAATAGCATATTGACAATGTGGGAATCACGAAAATCAGTTCTCCAAAAGAATTTGGACTGCTAAGGGGACGGTGCAATTTCACGGAATTGCCTAGTTGGATCTAATCTTATGACTATTTAGCTTCTTCGAGTTCTAGTGGGAATCAGAAACTAATGTACGACGAAGTTTAGGTTAACTGAAACTCACAATTTCCTATTTCCTAGTCATATGGGAATATGCAGATATGATGTTTGTATACTGTCAAAATCGAGGAGCATGATTTTGAAGTCTTAAATCGGGCTATAGGTCCGAGTCTGGGAGACAAAGTGGAGGTCAGATCCGGCTAAGGGACACCTACCTCGAGGAAGTTGATTGAAGGCCTGGCACGACCTACATCGAGGACAGCACAATCTCGAAGTCAATCAAGAAAGAGCGGGAATTCTTCAAGAACACGTTGACCAGGGGATAAACTAAAAGATAAGATTTGTATGAAATGGTACAGGTCCGTACTAGACTATTATACAACTGTACCAATGGAATTCTTTACTACAATTAGGAATGTACTATATTGGGGTTTTCTCCTCCTATATAATGGGGACCCCAATCATTTTGTAAGATATATGATAATATTCTCTGCAATAAGAACCTTCTCCTCTGCCTTTCTCGTTTAACGTGCTCAATAATTGTTCTTCAGCTTTATTGTCATTACTTTATTATTCATATTTTATTTCATACTGACCTCGAGGTCCTTGGGACAACTAAGATCAAGGCCCCTATTGCTTCAAAAACACTGATTTGGTTCTTCATTTCTTCTTTCTTAAACTTAATACTACTTGTATAATCACTAGTATTAGAATATATCACATATCATTAAAACCAAAAATCATCTTTAATTGTTACTCACATTTTTTCGAGGTAAACAATGTTTCTATGCTACGTCGGTTCCTGGTGTTACCTTTCCATGAGAAAATGTTTGGTATGAGGTACTAATGTGAGGAGAAGTTTCAAATCGAAGAAAAGAGCTTGGACTACATGCTTACACTAGTCCACGTGTAATATGTATTGTAAAATGTAAACACATTTCACATTACTTGAATATGTTTCAGGGAGTATTCATACTAAAATAAATATTTTGCTAATACTTCAAGCCTTGCCTTATGGAGTTGCATCTGCTTAAACCCATTAAGTTTTGAAGTAGGGGACATTTGTAGGCATATAAATTTTATTGGAATTAAATCCGTAAAATAATTTGGACTATATTTTAAATTCAATATATATTAGTTCAAATATATTTATTGGACTAATATAAATTGATTAGTTATATAAGTCCAACATATATATGGATTAAATAAATAAGTCTTAATCCATTGGACTAGCCCATTAAATTGGGCTAAAGTGATGAGCCCACTTCATTAAGCCAAAGATGTCATCTTCCTAGGGGCCAGTTTGGTGCCATGCGTCAAATGATGTGGCACGCCAAGTCAAACGAAAGAGCCAATGGGATCATGCCACGTGTCAAAATGACAAGGCATGTCGAGTCACATTAAAAGGCCAATGAAACCGCGCCACGTATGCAAGTGACAAGTTCTGGCCAATCAAACGCGGCCTTGTCACACTTCAACTTGATTGGTCGGAAAGAGTTTGTTCGTATCAAAACTTTTCTCTCCCACACCTATAAATAGGGGTGTACACAACCCAGAAAAGACACCAGAAGTTATAACAAGAAGAAATAGAGATCTTGTGGATCAAACACTGCTGATTTCTATAAAAGTTATAAGCATTCAAGTATGCTAAGGAATAAAAGATCAAGACGAAGATTCCAGAACAAGTTGTGATCCCTCGGATTAAAAATATGTCAAGATCAAGATCTGCCTCAAGCACGTGGATTAAAATAAAATAAAATTCAAGATTAAGCTCGAAGTCTCTTTTATTTACTATTGAAAAGAAGAATTAGAGGATTCATAGAGATTGTAACACCAAAATATTTGAAATAAAAAACTACGATTATTGCAATATTTTTCGGTCTTGATTTTATTTTATCGACGCAAATTTATTGTCTACAGCGATCATAAAGAGAAGACCGAGAAACCACACAAGCCAAAACTCGACTCGCTCAGAAACATCTAATCTAGTTGGCCATGGCCTGAACATCTAAGGCTAACAACCTCTCTGCTACCGATAGATATGCAAGGCTAATGTTGCGACTCAAGGCATCGGCCACCATATTGGCCTTCTCGGGATGATATAGAATGGTTATATCATAGTATTAAGCAACTCTAACCACCTCCATTGCGGGAAGTCAAGATCCTTCTATTTGAATAGATGTACTAGACTCCGATGGTCGGTGTAGACCTCACAAGGGACACCGTACAAATGGTGCCGCCGAATCTTCAGGGCATGAACAATAGCTGAACTTAAGCTCGTGGGCAAGATAGTTCTTCTCATGCACCTTCAGCTTTCTAGACGCGTAGGCAATCACCCTATAATCCTGCATCAACACCGTGTCGAGACTAATAGGCGACGCATCATAGTACACAATATAAGACCCCGAAACCGAAGACAACACCAATGTAGGGGCTGTAGCCAAAACACCCTTGACATTTTGAAAGATCTCCTCGCATTCCTCGGTCTAGCTGAACGGAACACCCTTCTGGGTCATTCTGGTCATAGTTACATCAATAGATGAGAAACCCTCTAAGAATCGACGATAATACCCTGCCAAACAAAAAAACTCCGGATCTCCATAGTTGAAGATGGTTTGGCCCAACTCTCCACTACTTAAATCTTCTTCGGATCTACCTTGATCCCCCCCACTCGACACTACATGGCCCAAAACAAATGCTACCAAATCAAGTCATAATTCACACTTTGAAATTTTTGCCTATAACTTCTTTTCTCTCAAGGTCAGAAGCACGGTCCTTAAGTGCGGCTTATTATCATCCCGACTCCAGGAGTAAACCAGAATGTCGTCAATTAACACAATGACGAATGAGTAAAGATAGGGCTGAAATACACCATTCATCAAGCGCATGAATGTTGTTGGGGTGTTGGACAGCCCAAAAGGCATCACAAGGAAATCGTATTGACCATATCGAGTCCTTAAGGCAGTCTTCAGGATATCTGGCTCCCAAATCATCAACTTATGTTAGTCTGAACGCAAGTCAATCTTTGAGAATAATCTAGCCCCTTGTAGCTAATCAAATGGGTGATCAATGCATGACAATGGATATATGTTCTTCACTATAACCTTGTTAAACTAGATATAATCAATACACATGCGCATAGAACCATCCTTCTTCTTTACAAACAATACCAGAGCACCCCAAGCCTGCACACTAGGTCGAATGAAGCCCTTATCAAGCAATTCTTGCAACTCCTCCTTTAATTCTTTCAACTCTGCTGGGCCATATGATAGGGTGGAATGGAAATGGGCTAAGTACCCGGTATTAAATCAATACAAAAATCGACATCCCTGTCGGATAGCATACCCGGAAGATCCGCCGGAAATACATCCAGATAATCTCTCACTATCAGAATTGACTCCCTGGCAGGAGTATCAATATTGACATCCCTCACGAAGGTTAGATAAGCATGACACCCCTTCTCAACCATACGCCGAGCCTTTAGAAATGAGATAATCATGCTAGGAACATAATCTATCTATCCGTGGTAACCCTGGCATAGCCAGCATCATGGTCTTGTCGTGATAGTCGAGAATAATATGATTGAGTGACATCTAGCCCATGCCCAAAATGATATCAAGATCTACCACACTGAGGAACCGTAGATCGGCACTGGTCTCAAAACCACCTTGAACAACTAAACACGACCAATACATACTGTCAACAATAGTAAAATCTCCTACAAGTGTGGACACATAGGTTGGAGAATCAAAAGAATCATGGAATACACCCAAATATGGAGCAAAGTAAGATGACACATAGGCATAAGTGGAGCCTGGATCAAATAAGACTGATGCATATCTATGATAGACAAGAACAATACCTATGACGACTAAGTGGGATGTAATTGCCTCCGTCCTAGTAGGAGGAGCATGATACCTAGCTAGGCCTCCCCCTCTAAGGCAAACTCTATTTGCCCGACCTCCACCTTTAGCTGGCTATGCAGAAGAAATGGCAACTGGTGCAAAACTCATAACTAGAATACCCTGCTGTGACACCTCTAACTGGAGTCAGGGACAATCTATCACCATGTGACTTGTATCTCCACACTCAAAGCAACCCCTCCGTTGGCGTGGCTGCGAAAGCTGTCCGGTACGGGCACTCTAAAACCCTTGGATATCTGAAGCACTACGTGAGGCCTGAAGTGTAAACTGGACTGGTTGACCCACAAAACCTCTACCATCACTTACCCTACCTCCAAAATAGGGACTACTAGTATCCTCCCGGTCCACGAGGCTTCTTAGCCTCCATGTCCTCTCTCTCTTGACCCTACATGATCTCTAATCGGCGAGCGATATCTACCACCTACTGAAATGGAACAATAGGTTGTGTTGGCATTACACCTGGAACCTCACCAACACGGATTCGCTGCTCTGGAGTACAGGCAGTGGGAGTCTGAGATCCTCCACCGGTCTGTGAAGTAGTTGGTGCAACTGGAATTAACCCCTATTGAGCCAATGTATCAAACATGCTCAGGAACTGTGCTAAGGTCTCCTGAAGTCCGGGGGCAACAACAAGGGCCTTCGGTGCCTGCCCCCCAACAAGAGCTACTAGAAGCTCCTCAACTGATGCTTTGACAAGCGCTCTAACTGTAGCACGTACTCCTCTTCGATCCCTGCCTCGCCAGACTCTAGCAACACCGGCTCTGGGGGCAGCGTCATCAGTAACTACAGCTCGTGTCCTCACCATCTAAGAGAGAATAGAATGACATAGGCTCAAACTTCGAGATAAATAAATCTACATGATAGGAATGAAAGAAGTGAAATTGTCGTAATAGTTCCATAGCCTCTCGAAGATAAGTACAGACGTCTTCGTACCGATCCGCAAGACTCTACTAAACCTGCTTATGACTCGTAACACCTATGAACCTAGAGCTCTGATACCAACTTGTCACGACATCGATTTCTGTCCATATGATGTCATGATAACACATAGTCTCTAACACTAGGTAATCCTAACAACCATGAGGAAATGAATGAAAACAATTATCTAACATCTCAAAAACTCGACAAGATATAGTAAATGGGAAATCTCTACAGCTTAAAGTATACACAATAGCCAAAAACCTAGCGTAATACAAGTCACAAGCTCTATGACTATACCAAAACATTCCTATACAATGGTGTATAGTCAAGAAGGAAAATTTAAAAAAAGGGATAGAAGGGGACGAGGAGGCATGCGGACGCGGGCAGGTATACCTTGAAGTCTCCAAATGCAAACTCAGCTCACTAGTGCCAGGACTGATAAGATGTACATGGATCTGCAAAAAAATATGTGCAGGCACATAGTATGAGTACACCACAATGGTACCCAGAAAGTGCTAAGCCTAACCTCGGTAGAGTAGTGACGAGGTCAAGTCAAGGCCCTACTGGAAATAATAAGAAACAAGACGAAAGATATAATAATATAATGATAATGACAAGGGAAAATGAAACAATTAAGGAATTTACCAAAACTTAAAAACACAAAATCAGGGCAGATAATACAATACAAAGGAAACAATGATTAATATGTTAAGGAAACAACAACCAAGACAAATACAACAAATATAGAAAGATCAACAAGGGGCACCACCGAGGTATCGCCTCGTAGTCCCAAATCATAAAAGTAACTCAAAGTCTTCTATATATCACCGTGGGAGCCTTTACATTTAGTTTTGAAAATCATTTTCCCCGAAATCACATCTCGCGTTTTAGCCCACGTTATCACACCGCGTGGCTTCTAGTAGTTACCCTGCTAGCGACGTGTGTCAAGCCCACCTTATCACACCGCATGGCTTCTAGTAGTTCCCCTACTAGCCACATTTATCAAGCCCACCTTATCTCATCGTATGCGTTTCAACACCCAGACCTTATACCACCGCAAGCGTATCGATTGCACAACGTATCAAAATTTGCACCTCTAGTGCCCAATAACAATCTTGCCAGAAAAACCAAACAATAACAGAATTTCCCAAAAAGGAGCCCACGACTCAACCACAAAGTACACAAAGTCTCAACAATAACAACCGCAGAGTAACTCAATAGAATGATGTTTCATAACTTAACACTTTGCCTCCATAGGAACCACTGCCTTTTCCACTCAATACCAAATTCAACAACAAGATATTCCATGAATTGCAATTTCAAGTAAAGAATTCGACAGTAAAATAATGAATACGGAATAAAGGATGCAAGTACTTCAACTAAACATGTAGGACAATTAGAAAATAAGAGATAAGACAAGTAGACATGTGAAATTAGACAAAAAATGATGACTATGACATGTTAAGGTAACTCAATAAAAGCATGAAAGGAATCTACATAGCTAATAACCAGAAATTTCAACACTTAGCCTATGTACACACTCGTCACCTTGCGTACACGGCTTTCACATATATCAATTATCACAACAATACAAAATCCTATGGGATAATTTCCCCACAGAAGGTTAGGAATGTCACTTACCTCAAACTACGCTAAATCAATCAACTAGAAGACCTTTCACTCGATTTTCCAACTCCGAACAGTTCGTGTCTAGCCAAAATAGTTTCGTACTATAGATTTGACTATATGAAACTAATTTAAACAATGAAATTTTGATATTTGTTAAGAATTGAAAAATAGACCCCAAAAGTCAACCCGAGCCCGCGTCTCGGAACTCGACCAAAATTATAAAACTCGAACACCCATTCGATATTGAACCCAATCATACAAGAATTATTCAAATCCGACCTCATTTCGCTTTTCAAAACTCAAAAGTTTAGCCTAAGAAGTTCTACCACTTTCCCTAATTTTTCCAACTCCAATCCCTAATTACATGATAAAAAAAAGGATAGATTAAAGTAATTTAAAAAAAACCAAGTTATGATCCTTACCCCAATAATCTCTCTGAAAATCCCCCGAAATGTTACCTCAAACCGAGCTCTCTATGTCCAAAATGTGAAACATGAAATAAACCCTCGATTTTAAAACATAAATCTGCGGCACAGTTACTTACTCTTCGCGAACGTGGAATGTGCCTCGCATTTGCGATGCACAAAATGCACCTGCCAAAAATCCTCTTCATGAACGCGAGATATCCCACGTGAACGCGATGCACCCTAAGCTAGACCTACACGAACGAGACCCCTCTTACGCGAACACGGCAAACAAGTTCTCTTTCCTTCGTGATTGCGCGTCCACCTTCACGAACGCGAAGAAAAATATCGCCTGCCTCCCCAGAAACCCTTCGCGAACACGAGACCTCCCTCGTGAACATGATGAAAGAAACCAAAACTAAGCAAAACTAGACTTCAGCAATTCCTCAATGACGCGAAATGCACCGAACATTGTTCAAATTACACCTTAGGCCCCTGGGACCTCAACCAAATATACAAACAAGTCCTAAAACATCATATGAACACGTTCAAAGCGTCACTCATCAAACAACACTAAAATCACGAATCGCACATCGATTCAAGCCTAATAAACTCATGAATTTCCGAATTCAAAAACTAATCTGATTCATACAGACCTATTTTAACTTTTCAAATCAGGATCCTACCTGGATATCAATAAATTCAACTCCCGGTCAAACATTCCAAAATCTTCCATTTTCAAACTTTCGCGAATTTGTGACGAAGCGACCTACAGACCTCCAAATCAACATCCAGACATGCTGCTTAGACCAAAACTACCATACTGAGCTATTTGAACTGTCAAAACACCATTCCGTAGTCTTCTTCACCAATGTCTAACTACGGTCAACTCTAACAACTTTAACCTCCAACTTAGGGACTATGAGTCATATTTGACTCCGAAATTTTCCTAAAACTAAAACTCTAACACCCAGCAAGCCACGTAAACACAATATAAAACAGAGGAGGCAATAACTGGAGGATCGGGGCTAATACACTCAAAACGAATGGCCGGGTCGTTACATTATGAGACTATGATAATGTACATAAATTCAGGAATACAAACTACCCTTTACGTCTCATTATCAAACGTGTTAAGCTACAAGAGAATGCTAACATGAAGGAAAAGTTTAGCTAGGGATTGATAATCGGGCAATTCGGATTAAATATGAAAATTTTGGTTTGGATATTCAGTTTCAGATTAAATAAATGACAATCCAAATCCAATCCAAATATACTCGGATTGGATGTGATTTTTTATGTTCGGTATTCGAGTAATCATTTTGGATATTTTGAATTTTCTGTTCCGAGCCTATAAGTTTAGATGTTTCTTGTTCTTACAATAATGAACATCCAAATGAAGTATTCATGTTAAATTACCTAAAATGTTTCGCATTCTCATTGCGATCATCCAGATAAAGTATTTAAGTATCAAAATTATCACCAAGGAAATACAACAATGACATTAATAAGGCAGATAAGAAGTAGCAGTAGTAAAACTATGTCCAAATAAAAATTATTTTGATAGTAACTTACTAATTAGTATTGAATTTATGAGATAATGTCTAATGGGTAGGGTATTAGACTTATTACTATTGGAATATGGATAATGGAACAAATATAAACTATAAAAATTTTGGATTTTCGGATGTCCACAAATCTGAAGTATCAAATCCGATATCCAATAAAAAATCCTATAAAAAAAAATTTAAATCTGATATCCAATCCATAATCCGGACTCAAAACAAAAATCCAATGAAATCAGTTGTTGGTTTGGATTTCGGATTTACCCAAACTATCCCACCCCTAGGTTTAGCCTTAACATTCCTTTGTCGCCTAATAAATGACCTTATATNNATATATATATATATATATATATATATATATATATATATATATATATATATATATATATATATATATATATCACAGGGAAATAAACCCCAAACTAGCTACAAGAAAGAGAAAAAGAAACTAGCAAGAACTTGGGTTCTTCGACACTAGAATCACTTGTAACCATTGAAATTGCTTAGAGTTTGTATGTAGATCTTTCGGAGAATAGATTGTAGGTGTCTCTCTTTTACTTTTGGATCAGGAAATTTGTAACGACTCGGCCTGTCGTTTGGAGAGTGTTAGCCCTGTTTCTCCATTTACTACTCTATTTAAGCTTTATAGTTGCTATATGGCTTACTGGGTTAGTTGGTTCGGGTCGACAAGGATTTCGAAATAAATTGAGACACGTAGTCTCATAATGGAAAACTTAAGTTGAAAAGGTTGATAGGATGTTGACTTATGTGTAAACCACTCCAGTATAGAGTTTTGATGGTTCCATTAGTTCTGTTGGGTGATTTTGTACATAGGAGCATGTCCGGATTGTGATTTGCAGGGCCGTAGTTGAATTAGGCTTGAAATGACGAAAGTTGAATTTTTGGAAATATTGACCGGGAGTAAACTTTTTTATATCGGTGTCAAATTCCGATTCTGGAAACTCGAGTAGGTCTGTGGTGTCATTTGTGACTTGTGTGCAAAATTTGGAGTCAATCGGATGTGATTTGATAGGTTCGGCGTCCTTTGTAGAAAATTGGGTGTTCAAAGTTCATTAGGCTTGAATCTATGTGTGATTCGTGTTTTCGATGTTGTTCGATGTAATTTGAGGGTTCGACTAAGTTTGTATGATATTTTGGGACTTGTTGGTATGTTTGGTTGAGGTACTGGAGGCCTTGGGTGGATTTTGGGTGGTTAACAAATCAAGTTTTGATCTTAAAGAATTGCTGAAGATTTGCAGAAGGGGACCGCAAAAAGCGGCCGGCAAGGAAATAGGCAGAGGTAGTATGTGCAAGGGTCTATCCACACCTGCGAGGCCGTAGGTGTGGTGCATTTGGCGCACGAGTGAGAGTGGAGAGGGGGATTGGTTCCGCAGAAGCGAAGTTGTTTCTTACTGAAGCAAGCCCACATGAGCGGCATTTTAGTCTGCTGAAGTGGATGCTTTTGTTGCACCCGCGAAGCTGCAAGTGCGGATAAGTTGGCCGCGGGTGCGAAAAGCGTAGGCAGAATATAAATGTCGGCTCCCGAAGGTTTTATCATTTCTAGACTTTGCAATCTCGGATTTAGGCGATTTTTGAGAGGGATTTCGAAGGGATTCTTGAAATAAGTTACTTGTGGTTAAATTTCTTCAATAATTATTTTTCCATATTGATTTTTTGTTCTGAGCCTAAAAGTTTAGATGTTTCTTCTTCTTACGATAATGAACATCAAAATGAAGTATTCATGTTAAATTACCAAAAATGTTTCTCATTCTCAGTGCGATCATCCAAATAAAGTATTTAACTAACAAAATCATCACCAAGGAAACACAACAATGACATTAATAAGGTAGATACGAAGTAGCAGTAGTAAACTATGTCCAAATAAAAATTATTTTGACAGGAACTTACTAACTAGTATTGAATTTATGAGATAACGTCTAATGGGTAGGGTATTAGACTTATTACTATTGGCATATGGATAATGAAATAAATAAAAAGTACACAAATTTTGGATTTTCGGATGTCCACAAATCTGAAGCATCAAATCCGATATCCAATAAAAAATCCAATAAATAACAATTTAAATCTGATATCCAATCCATAATCCGGATTCAAAACAAAAAATTGAATGAAATCGGTCGGATTGGATTTCGGATTTGCCCAAACTATGCCCACCCCTAGGTTTAGCCTTAACATTCCTTTGTCACCTAATCAATGACCCTACATATACATATATATATATATATATATATATATATATATATATATATTTATCACATGGAAATAACCCCCAAAGTAGCTACAATAAAGAGAAAAAGAAACTAGCAAGAACTTGGGTTTTTCGACACTAGAATCACTTGTAACCATTGAAATTGCTTAGAGTTTGTATGTAGATGTTTGGGAGAATAGATTGTAGGTGTCTCTCTCTTACTTTTGGATCAGGGAATTTGTAATGAACCGGCTTGTCATTTGGAGTGTTTTAGCCTCGTTTCCCCATTTACTACTCCATTTAAGCTTTATAGTTGTTATATGGCTTACTGGGTTTGTTGGTTTGGGTCGGGAAGGATTTCGGAATGAATTGAGACACATAGTCTCATAATGGAAAACTTAAGTTGAAAAGGCTGATAGGATGTTGACTTATGTGTAAATGACTCAGGAATAGAGTTTTGACGGTTCTGTTAGTTCGGTTGGGTGATTTTGGACTTAGGAGCTTGTCCGGATTGTGATTTGCAGGTTCATAGTTGAATTAGGGTTGAAATGGTGAAAGTTGAATTTTTCAAAAGTTTAACCGGGAGTGAACTTTTTGATATCGGGGTGAAATTTTGATCCTGGAAGTTAGAGTAGGTCCGTGGTGTCATTTGTTACTTGTGTGCAAAATTTGGAGTCAATCGGATGTGATTTGATAGATTTCGGCGTTGCTTGTAGAAATTGGGAGATCAAAGTTCATTAGACTTTAATCTATGTGTGATTCGTGTTTTCGATGTTGTTTGAGGTAATTTGAGGGTTCGACTAAGTTTGTATGATATTTTTGGACTTGTTGGTATGTTTGGTTGAGGTACCGGGGGCCTTGGGTGGATTTTGGGTGGTTAACGAATCGAGTTTTGATCTTAAAAAATTGCTGAAGATTTGCAGAAGAGGACTGCAAAAGTGGTCGGGAAGGAAATAGGCAGAGGTCGTAGGTGCGAGGGTCTATCCACACCTGCAAGGCCGTAGGTGCGGCGCATTTGGCGCAGTAGTGGAAGTGGAGAGGAGGATCGGTTCCGCAGAAGTGAAGTTGTTTCTCGCAAAAGCAAGCCCACATGAGCGGAATTTTGGTCCGCTGAAGCGGATGCTTTGGTCGCACCCGCGAAGCTGCAAGTGCAGATAAGTTGGCCGCAGGTGCGAAAAGCCTAGGCAGAATATAAATGTCGGGTCCCGAAGGTTTTATCATTTCTAGACTTTGCAAACTTGGATTTAGGCGATTTTTCAGAGGGATTTCGAAGGGATTCTTCAAAATAAGTTACTTGTGGTTAACTTTCTTCAATAATTATTTTTCTATATTGATTTTCGCACCTAGTTGGTGTGTTTTTGAGAAGTAATGTAGGGGATTGAGTCTAGGAATTTGGAGAGTTGATTTTGGGATTTGAGTGACAATTTAATGTCAGATTTTGATAAATTTGGTATGGTTAGAGTCGTGGTTGATATGGCTTTTGGGTTTTGTGATTTTTGTTAGATTGCGAGACGTGTGCCCGAGGGCCAGCTTTGAGCTGATTTTGGATTTTGATTAATAACTTCGTATTTTTCTTATGGAATTGATACCTTTAGCTCATATTGATTGTACCGAATTGTTTGTGAATAGACTCAAGACGTTCGGAGGCCAATTTGTGATGCAAAGGCATATTAGAGTCGGGACTTGCTCATATTGAGGTAGGTATTAGTTCTAAATCTGGTTTTGAGGGTATGAAACCCCGTGTTATATGTATCGTGATTGATTTGGAGGTGATGCACATGCTAGGTGACGGGCGTGTGAGCTTGCACCATAGGAATTGTGACTTAGTCCATTCCATAGAACTGGGAAGTTGAACAATTTATCGATCGCTACATGCACTCTATGTGTTATAGTAACTTGGCTGTAAATCATGTTAGAAATCATGTTTAGGTTATGTGTTGGTACAATTAGGACCCACGGAGGCCGTGTTATATGTTGAATTACCTGCTAATTGCTATTTGCACTCAGTCTCAGTTTTTACTCGCGTATCATATCTCAGTCTCTATTATTCTTTGTTGATATATCATATCATTGCTGTTTGGGATGGTTTTTATGATTCCCGAAAGCGCGAGAGATTGGAGAGATTAATGACTGAGTGAGGTCGAGGGCTTGATTGTGAGGATATTTATTGGATCGGGCTGCACGTCGCAACATGTTTCATTGATTTTATGCCATGATTGACTTGATATAACTCATGGACTAAAGGAGCCCTTCCGGAGTTTTTACACACTGTAGTGAGCGGAGGTACCTACAAGTGCGAGTGGCGAGTGCCGACTGCCGAGCGACTGAGAGAAATGAGAGACTGTGAGGAATGAGTGATTGTTAGGTTGGAGTGAATGGGAGGATTTGGTGACTGTTTCTATGAGAGGATGCATTGATTTCATTATTTTGTACTCAGATGCCATATATAATTGTTATTGAAATTTCCTAGAGATATTGCATCCTGTTTTGCTTGAACTTGACATGTATAAACTTATTTGACTTGAATTGCCGAACATAAAACCATGCCTACTTTCTTTTTTTGAGCCTACTGAAATTGAACTATAAGTGCGTAGCTTGTCACTATATTCAGTTCTTTATTTAGTCTTGCTACTTAATGAGTTGGTTGTACTCATGCTACACCCTGCACTTCGTGTGCAGATCCAGGTGTTTCCGGACACGGTAGGTGTTGATACTCTTCGTAGTTGACCCCTTTTTGGAGACTTCGAGGTACTTGCCCGATGTTCGCGGACCTTGTTTTCTCCTTCCCTATCTCTCCTTTTATTGTATTTAGTTTCGAACTATCTTAGACAGTGTATTCCAGACTTGTGACATTTAGATGCTCATGTACTCTGTGATACCCTGATTTGGGAGTTGTTATTCCGTGTTGTGTTTTGGGTTCCTTCTTTTGAGAAATTTTACTTTTTAAACAGCTTGAAATCCATTTTTGTTAAAAGTGTTAGAGTTATCTCATAAATGTTGGCTTTCCTAGTACCACGTTAGGCACCATCACGACAGGTTTTGATTTGGGTCGTGACAAGTTGGCATAAGAGCCTAGGTTACATAGGTCTCATGAGTCATGAGCAGGTATAGTAGAGTCTTGTGGATCAGTACGGAGACATCTGTACTTATTTTCGAGAGGCTTTCAAACACTTAGGAAACTTCACATTCTTGTATTCCTGTCATGTGGATTGTTGATTCTAGTAACGAAACTTCTGTATTCTATTCTCTCACAACTGGTGAGGACACGTGCTACCGGGCAAGATGGACAGCCACTAGCACCACCAGTTAGAGCCACGAGGGGCCGAGGTCGCGGTAGAGGCAGAGGGACAACTCGTACAACAGCTAGGGCAGCACCTGCAGATTCGCTAGTTGCCCTATTTAGGAGCAGGTTCTAGTTGTGGATAAGCCAGAGGGGCCAGCTTAGGCACCAGCTGTGCTCATTGTGATTTCAGGCCTTCAAATTCTGACCATGTGCACCTGTCTTGCTCAGGAGGTCTCAGTTATGGCCGCAACATCCACTTCTCAGGCCATGGGAGGTACTAAGACTCCCGCTACCCATACACAAGTGCATTTGATGTAGGGACTCCAGACATTGGGGGCACTACCAGCCTAGCCGGTTCCTGCTGCTCAGGCCACGCGGTTCCTGTTATGACTGAGGATGAGCATAAGAGACTAGAGAGGTTTGGGAGGCTCAGGCATCCATCTTTCAGTGGGGCAGAGTCAGAGGATGCCCAGGGCTTCTTGGACAGGTATGGGCAGATTCTTTGCACGACCGGTATTTTAGAGACTAGTGCGGTCTCGTTCTCTACTTTTCATTTCACTGGTGCTGCTTTCAGTTTGTGGGAAACTTATGAGAGGCGCAGCCTGGTCGGTGAAGCACCACTTACATGGAAGGAGTCCCCCATTCTCTTCTTGGAGAAGTTTGTGCTGCAATCTTACGAAGAGGAGTTGCGCGGAGAATTTGAGAGGTTTTTTATGTTGGCTCGTCACACAATTTGCTTGGTTCCCACTGACGAGGAGAGGATCAGGAGTTCATTGATGGCCTCATTTTTCACCTGAGGTAGCTTATGACTCGATAAAGGGTATCTGGTGCTACTTTTGATGAGGTGGTCGACATTGCTCAAGAGATAGAGATGGCCCACAGTCAGGAGCGAGGTGAGGCCTCGTGGACCGGGTAGTTTCAGTGGTGTTCCTTCTGCGGGTCAGTTCTACTATGGCAAGGGTCATCCTTATAGGCGTGCTCAGATGGATCGTCCAGTTCACCGAGCTGCATCATCTGGCCATGGTTCATACAACTCTCATCAGGGTTAGTCATCACTCAGTGCCCTTCCAGCTCAGATTTCGTCCCATGCTCCATCGGTTCAGGGTTAATCTATGCCATGGTTCATACAGTTCTCATCAGGTTCAGTCCTCACCACCAGCGTCAGGGAGTTTCTTTGAGTGTTGGGAGTTAGGGAACTTGTGGAGGCAGTGCCCTCGACTAGGAGGTCTAGTATAGCAGACGAGTTAGCTTGCGGCTTCAGTGCAAGTTACTTCACCACCTACTCAATCAGCTCGATGTGGGGCTCAGTCAGCTAGAGACCGCCCGAGTGGGAGAGGCTGATCAGGTGGCGATCAGGCCCGGTTCTATGTTATTCTTGCCAGACCAAATATTATTTCTTCAGATGCAGTGATCACATGTATTATCTTAGTTTGCCACATGGATGCCTCTGTATTATTTGACCCTGATTCCACTTATTCGTATGCATCATCATATTTTTCTCATTATTTTGACATGCCCCGTGAGTCCATAGTTTAATTTTTTCATGTCTCTACACCCCTGGGTGATACAATTGTTGTTTATCGTGTATACCGGTCGTGCGTGGTGACTATTGGGGGATTGGAGACTAGAGTCTATCTTTTGTTGCTTAGTATGGTGGACTTTGACATGATTTTTTATATGGATTGGTTGTCTCCATGTCATGCTGTCCTAGATTTTCACTCCAAGAACGTGCCATTGGCAATGCCGGTATTGTCAAGGATTGAGTGGAGAGGTTCTCTAGACTATGTTCCCAGTAAAGTGAGTTCACATTTGAAGGCCCAACGAATGATTGGGAAGGGATGTCTATCTTATCTGGCCTTTGTGAGGGATGTTGGTACTGATACTCCTGCTATTGATTCGTTTTTGGTGGTGCGAGAGTTTCCAGATGTGCTTCTTGTAGACCTGCTAGGCATGCCACTCAACAGGGATAGTGACTTCATTATTGACTTGGTGACGGGAACTCAGCCCATTTCTATTCCACCGTATCGTATGGCACCAGCCGAGTTAATGGAATTGAAGAAGCTGCTTCAGGAACTTCTTGGTAAGGGGTTTACTAGGCCTAGTATGTCACCCTAGGGTGCACCAGTTCTGTTTGTAAGAAAGAAGGATAGAACTTTTAGGATGTGCTTAGTTGAACAAAGTCACAATCAAGAACAAGTATCCTTTGTCGTGTATTGATGATCTGTTTAACCAGCTTTAGGGAGTGAGGGTATTTTCCAAGATTGATTTGAGGTATGGGTATCGCTAGTTGAAGATTCTTGACTCTGATATTGTAAAGACAACATTCAAGACCCGTTATGGTCACTATGAGTTCCTTGTGATGTCTTTTTGGGCTAACCAACGCCCCAACAGCATTCATGCATCCGTTGAATAGTGTGTTTCAGCCTTATGTCGACTCGTTTGTCATAGTGTTCATTGATGATATCCCGGTGTACTCTCGTATTCAAGAGGAGCATGCTCGGCATTTGAGTATTGTGTTGCAGCAGTTGAGGGAGGAGAAGCATTATGCCAAGTTGTCCAAGTGTGAGTTTTGGCTCAGTTTAGTAATATTCATGGTGTCTAGTGAGGGTATTGAAGTGGATCCGAAGAAGGTAGAGGCGGTTCATAGTTAGCTTTGGCTGTCCTCAGCATTGGAGATTTTGAGCTTTCTCGGCTTGGACGGTTATTAACGTCGCTTCATGGAGAGTTTCTCATCTATTGCATCGCCCCTGACCAAATTGACCCAAAAGGGTGCTCCTTTCAGGTAGTCGGATGAGTGTGAGGAGAGCTTTCAAAAGCTCAAGACTGCCTTGACCATAGCTCCGGTTTTGGTTTTGCTATGAGCTTCAGGCGGTTATAAAGTAATTGTCATGCTTCTTGGATTGGTATTGGTGTGTGTTGATGCAGGAGTGTAGAGAGATTGCTTATGCTTAATTTCAATTGAAGCCTCATGAGAAGAACTACCATGTTCATGATTTGGAATTGACTGCCATTGATCATGCATTTAAGATTTGGAGACAGTATCTATGTGGTGTGTCTTGTGAGGTATTTATCGATTATCGGAGTCTCGAGCACTTGTTCAAACCAAAGGATCTGAATTTGAGGCGACGGAGATGGTTGGAGCTACTAAACGACTATGATATCACCTTTATGTATCACCCCGGGAAGGCTAATGTGGTGACCGATGCCTTGAGTAGAAAGGCGGTGACTTTGGGTGGTCTTGCATTCATTCCCGTTGGTGAGATACCTCTTGAAGTTGATGTTCAATCCTTGGCCAACCAATTCGTGAGATTGGATATTTCGGAGCCCAGTCGGGTTCCAGCTTGTATGGTTTCTCTATCTTCATTATTTGATCGCATTAGGGAGTGCCACTATAATGATCCTCAACTACTTGTGCTGAAGGACAAGGTTCAACACTGTGATGCCAGAGATGTTACTATTGGGTATGATGGGGTATTGAGGATGTAGGGTCGAAGTTGTGTGCCAAATGCGGTTAGGCTACGTGAGTTGATTCTTGAGGAGACCCACAGTTTGCGGTATTCCATTCATCCGGGTGCCGCGTAGAAGTACTGGGACTTGAGGCAGCACTATAGGTGGCGGAGAATGAAGAAGGATATAGTGGGGTTTGTAGCTTGGTGCCTTAATTATCAGAATGTGAAGTATGAGCATCAGATACTAGGTGGTTTGCTTAAGAGGTTAGAGATTCCAGAGTGGAAATGGGAGCGGATCACCATGGATTTTGTAGTTGGGCTCCCAGACTTCGACGAAGTTTGATGCTATTTGGGTGATTGTGGATCGGCTGACAAAATCCGCGCAATTCATTCTTGTTGGCACTACTTATTCTTCAGAGCGGTTGGCTGAGATTTATATCCGAGAGATTGTTCGCCTTCACGGTGTGTCAATCATTTTATACCGGGGCACACAGTTCACATCACAGTTTAGGAGGGCAGTAAACTGAGAGTTGGGCACCAAGTTGAGTTGACCATAGCATTTCACCCTCAAACGGACGGACAATCCGAGCGCACTATTTAGATATTGGAGGACATGCTATGCGCTTGTGTCATTGATTTCGGGGGTTCTTGGGATAAGTTTCTGCCGCTCGCGGAGTTTGCCTACAACAACAGCTACCAGTCGAGCATTGAGATGGCTCCGTATGAGGCTTTGTATGGGAGACGATGTAGATCTCCGGTGGGTTGGTTTGAGCCAGGCGAGGCTAGGCTATTGGGTACTGACATGGTTCAGGATGCTTTGGACAAGGTTAAATTGATTCAGGAGCGGCTTTGCATAGCGCAGTCTAGACAGGAGAGTTATGTCGATCGGAAGGTCCGTGATGTTGCTTACATGGTTGGGAAGAATGTTCTGCTCAATGTTTCACCTATGAAGGGTGTTATGAGGTTCGGAAAGAAAGGCGCTTCGGAGGATTGGAGAGGTGGCTTATGAGCTTGCCTTGCCACCTAGTTTGTCGAGTGTGTGTTAATAAGTAGGGATTCTGACCTATTATTTGCTCTCTTTTACTTGCATTTTAGGCCAAAAATGCGGGAATATTCCCGGAAACTAATGTAATGTGCTTGCTTGCAGGAGTTGTTAAAAATGAGTCAAAAATGTCATAATCAACTCAAAAAGGAGGAAAAACTTTAACAAAAACAAAAACTGAGCCAAGAGATCTGAATCGCGGGCCGCACAAATATTGTGCGGCCGTGGAAGCCACTACGTGGCCACGATCATAAATACGCGGTCCGCGAAAGGGAGATTCAGAGAGTTGAATTTTCAGGCCAAATGATATGCGAGGACCGCGCCAAAATTGTGCGGCCGCGGTGGAAATATGCGGACCGCGGTGCATGAAGTCCAGAGAGTTGAGCAAAAAAAAGAAATTTGTTCCGCGGCAGAATTGTGTGGCCGCGAAAATCTCACCGCCGCAGCTATGGAAATTATGTGGTCCGCGAAACTCAGCTCAACCCGGATCCAGATTTGAAGTATGCGGACCGCGATCAGAATTACGCGGCCACGAAAGCAAAAATGCGGCCGCACTCAGAATTACGCGGCCGCATAACCTCCGCATGGTTATTTTTGTCCGGAAATTTTAGCTTAGTATGAATATATCTTTTTGACATTTTTAGGTCATGTTATGTCTGTACATTCCATTTAGGAAAAGTTTGTACTAGAATTATCTTTCAACAATAGATTTTCATCTTTTAATCTAGTATTATGAATTTTATCTTTATTTTATCTTTGATTTATACTATTTGCATGAGTAGCTAAACCTATAGCTAGGGTTGTGACTTGTGACCCAACCCTAGTGTGGGTATTTAATGGGTCTTGAATTTTAGGGCTTGAATGTGTATGGGTTAGTGGTATTTAGCCTAGTTCTTGCTGGAACTATAGTATTAGTTGTTGCAAACACTTATTAATGCCTTTTTGACTTAGTCTCTGCTTTAGAAAGAGGAACTAAGTCTAAGAAAACTAGGCTAACAAGGAATTGGGGTGAACTCAAGAAATTGATAGCCTCAATTAAAGGGTTAAACCTAGAGATAGTAATACCCGACTTGAGCTAATATCACGTGTATTGCATGAATACCCCATTTTTGATAGTTCATGGACTTCACCGGTACAATCTGTCCCGAAGAAGGGGGGCATGACTGTGATTACAAATGATAACAATGAGTTTATCCACACAAGAACTGTCACTGGTTGGAGTGTATGCATGGATTATAGAAAGCTCTACAAAGTGACTCGGAAAGACCATTTTCGATTTCCATTTCGTGATCAAATGTTGGATAGGCTAGCCGAACGTGCTTATTATTGCTTCTTGGATAGGTATTCCGGATATAATCAGATTCTTATTGCACCTGAAGACCAAGAGAAGACCACATTCACTTGTCCGTATGGCACATTTGCATTCTCAAGGATGCCATTTCGTTTATGTAATGCATCGGCTACTTTTCAGCTATGAATGATGACCATATTCAGGGATATGGTGGAGGACTTCCTCGAGGTTTTCATGGATGATTTCTCTGTTGTGGGAGGATTCTTTTGAGCAGTGTTTGGATAATCTTGATAATTATTGAAACATTGTGAAGAAAAAAACTTGGTACTTAATTGGGAGAAGTGTCAATTTATGGTTAAGGAGGGCATTGTCCTCGGCCATAAGATCTCCGAGAATGGTATTGAAGTGGATAAAGCAAAAATTGAAGTGATATCAAGACTCCCTCCTCCTACTTCTGTCAAAGGAGCGAGGAGCTTTCTAGGCCACGCGGGGTTTTGCCGTTAGTTCATCAAGGATTTCTCAAAGGTGGTGAATCCCTTGTTCAAGTTGTTGGAAAAAGATGCAAAATTTATGTTCAATGATGATTGTATGAAGGTTTTTGAGCTACTCAAGTATAAGTTAACCTCCACTCCCATTATTACCGCACCAAATTGGAGCTTACCATTTGAGCTCATGTGTGATGCTCACAATGTGGTGGTAGGAGCGGTATTGGGGCAAAGAATCAACAAGATATTCCATCCGGTATACTATTCTAGTAAGACCATGAACGACGCCCAAGTCAACTATATGGTGACCAACAAAGAACTCTTAGCCATTGTCTTTGCTATGGAAAAGTTCCACCCGTACCTCATGGGTCCCAAAGTTATTGTTCACACCGATTATGCGGCGCTTTGTTATTGACTCATCAACCAAATGCAATCTCCCCTGGATTTGTTGGGACTGGACTTCCAGTTGTGCGAGTTCCTCTGGGGGTTCGGAAGGGGGTAGTGATGATTTTAAACCCACTTCCGCTCATGCTCCCTCAATACCAATCAATTTAGATGACGATGATGAAGTCCCGAATGATGGGAGAGGGGGTGATACAGTTGTTGGAGGCTTGGCTAGATCAAGGAACCCGGAGGTGTGGGCCGATAGGTTTGTGAGTGAGAAAGATTATGCCAAATTTTGGAAATGGTGGACCCAAAGGTCGCTCACCCTTGAGCGACAATTCATAACCAAAGACCTGAGCCAACACAATGCAAATGTTCTAATTCAATTCTTGGAGAGAAAAAGGTTGAAATGGTTCTCCGGCCATCTGCTTGATGACAATGAATACTTCGTCAAGGAATTTTATGCCAATGTTGCCCACATCAAAAAGGGTAAAAAAGTGATGAAGGTCCGGAATTTGAAAATCCAATTTGATGGCCGAGCACTGAACATATATGCAGTGTTTGAGGAGGTTGAGTCAGTGCAATACCTGGAGAAGCTAGCCTTGGGTGAGGCAGTTCGCACATGGCTAGTTGAATTGCTTGTGATTCCGAGGTCAACACCTGTATGGCTCATAGTAGGAGTGCCAATCGCTAGAAGCACCCTTAACTTTGAAGCAAAAGGGTGGATAACATTTGTGTGCAGCCGTCTTGACCCTTGCCAGCATGACAATGTCCTCGCACTTTCCTGAGCAGCGTTGGTAGCTTCTATCAAGTCAGGATATCCTATCAATGTGGGGAACTTGATGTCCTACAACATCTCCAATGCAGTGCAGAAAGAAGAAAGATCTTATCCCTACCCCAACTTCCTAACTGAGTACCTCAAAGACTATGGGGTTGAGCCGACACACTTTGATGTGGAGGTGAAGGCTAAAAAGCCTTTCTCATGGTATCACCTCCAGGATTGGAGAACCTTAAATTCAAGGATAAAGCCATATCATCCACTGGCCAGTCTAAAGAGCTAAGGGTAGTGGCAATATGATCAGTTGTTGAGCCCTCCACAGCCACTAGAACTTCTATCGGAGCGGCAGCCATGCCTCCTCCATCTTCTGTGCCACCGTCAGTTCCGTCATCTTCTACCTACCCTCATAGTGCTCTGAGGGTTTCCCAGACACTAGCCAGTCTCAATAACTGGATACAGACAGCTACCATAAAGTTGTCTGCCATATCCAGTGCAGTGGCAGCATAGTCTTCAGCCTCAGCAGAGCTTCAGGTACCTTAATCAGTGGAGGACTCAGTGAAGAAGATTTGGGACAACCAGAAGAAGATTCTGGACAACCAGAAGTAGATCAGGGAGACACTTGATGCACATGGGAAGGTAATCAAGGATCTAGGGAAGCATGTGAGGAAGCTGAAAAAGACTCAAAAAGAGTCAGTCAGGAAGTTGGCTAAGGAGGTGGAGAGGATTGCACATGCGGGATATTTGCCTATGGATCTTCTCATGGAGGAGACAGTCCTAGCAGCACATGCAGCAGAGCCCGAAGAACCAGGAGAAGCAGCCGGCCAATCTGCGGAGCCAGCTGCAACATCACACACTATTGAGGAGTTAACCAGATGCTCAGCAACCCTATAGTCCCCCAGTCAGAGGTTGAGGAGATACAGTTGGAGGATGATGAGGACACTGTTCAGGTTGAGGACCGAATGCAGACAAAGGCCACATAGGGAGTTTTTTTTACTCTATACCCCTTTTCCCTGTTCTTATTTGATTATTAGCGTTGAGGACAATGCTATCATTCATTTGGGGGTGGTCCACTTTGATTTATGATATTTGGTATGTAATAACTAGTACACTATTTTTCTGTATCTTTACTTATCTTTATTTTCCCTTTTGGTATGTATATATTCGTTATTTTTACTTTTGGTATGTATATATTCGTCATTTTCACATTTGGTATGTATATATTCATTTCCATTTGATGTACATATTCGTTTCCATTTATTTATATATTCACTTGACCTCAAGTTTGTATATATTAAGTTTAATTACCGTAGTTTACTTCATAACTTCTTTCGTTATTCTCCCTTAGTAGCATGGCTTCTTATTTCCTTTAGTGTCTTCTTTTTTTATTTGATAGCTTCTTTTTTAAATTTTATGTTGACAATAATCCTTTGGTTTTCTTAATGCCACGGTTCTTTCCAATGGTGGATGTTGTGTGAATCGGGTGGCTCTTCCCAAGATGGATGGCATGACAACCTTCTTAAGGGATTGACTCCGTTTTCTTTATATTTTTGTGCAAATAGTAGTAATGAATAAATTGTCTCAAGCACGTTTCACTTGGTCCTAACACATTTACCTTCGACCTTATGGTCAGAAACAAGTTGATTGGCAAAGAATAGCCCTAGCCGTGACCTTTAGACTCTTGTGTTGACTAAAACAATCATCGAGTTATTTCTTTGAGCCATTTGTGATGTTCAATCTTAGCTAGAGTTGTTGTGGGCCCTTGACTCTGTTCTCTTTAACAATCCAGCAGTTTGAGGTGTTGAATTGCAAGTCCAAGTCCTATGCCAATAAGTCTAGAACTTGCCCTGAATGTTTGTTTAGGCAAAATTCTAAGTGTAGCTCGACATGAGAAATAATTGTAGGCTCTCCTTGATCAAAATTTGAAACTTGAAATCTTTCGTAGACTACCATTATGAAATCCCTAGTCAACCCCTTTGAATTGAGGCCCTTTCTTCTTTCAATAAACACGTTACAAGCCTTTATCCGTTCTATAATGACCCTCTCTTGGCACCCGATCTTTCCTTAGAATTCTTGATAAGCAATTGGCAAAAGCATAAGTTTGGGGGAGAGACGAGGAATGTGAAAGTGATAAAAGGTACAAAGAACAAAAAGAAATGAAGAAAAGGGAAGGCAAAGAAAAGAAAGAAAGGCCAAAAAGAAATATGTCAAAATGAAAATTGAAGTGATTCAAAGAAAGCAATGAAGAAAGGCTTGGAATGATTAGAATGTTACGCCCCGCAATATTACGTCAATATCGTCCTGCAGTATTACATTACGATGATGTTACCCTTCGCATTATTAAATTATGACGATGTTTCACCCTGTAGTATAGTACGTTGAATTTGTCGTAAGGTAATTGACATCAGTCCATGGTAAATATTTTTTGGAGATTACAAGGATTATGCTGTTTCAAACAAGTGATGAGTAAATTTGTTAAGGTAAGAGGGTAAGCAAGTCAAGGAAAATAAAAAAAAATTCCAACTTTGGCATGTTCGGATAAAATACGGGCCGAGCAATAATATCCAATATTTATGAACTAGTGTCATACAAGGTGCCACATGACCATGATAGTAAGGTGTATAAGGTATGTGAGAAATGAGTAGTATTTTAAGTAAGTTGAAACAATTATTAATTATGCGGGTAGTTGGTTAATTATTGGGTAATGGGATATTATCCAATTAATAAAAAAACTAATTGGATAAAGATGGGGAAAGAGTAACGTGGCACCAAACCACTTTTTATCTATATGACTCTTGATAAAATTTTATTAGGTGGCAACAATGTGTCAATTACACCTTCATTTCCTTACAAGTATTTTCCATATCAAATGTTACGACCAAAAGTTACAAAACGACACTAGCCATTCTGATGAGATTCAACAAAATCTCATTTTCAAGACACTACAATCTTAGCAATATTCTTCTTGCAACAAATTCCTACAAAAGAAAATCCAACGAGAATTTTTAGAGTCTTAGCAACGGAGAAATTTTGTGGTTCTAGAGATGTACGGTGCAATCTTTTCCAAAAATATAACATGGAGTTTTTCCTACTCCAGGTATGTTAAGGCTATCCCTTCTTTCTTTTTGGCATGATCCAAATAATACAAATGGAATGAGAAAAATACGCAAGTTTCATAAAGGACTCCATTCATAGAAATACTAGGGGTGTCTATATTGTTGATTCCCCATGTGGATTATTATTATATCTTCTGTTCATGGGTCTCAGAAAAATACGTATTTGATAAAGTTTATCCGAAAGGCATATGGATTTTTATGGAATTCCGAGAAAATTTTAATAACGTATTTGTTATGCATTTCGTAAATTTATACATGTACATTGAACCATGACTAGATGGCGTTATATACGCGTATATGTGTATATTATATTTATAGGGATATGGTAAAAGGTTACAGCGTTATATACGCACCACCACCTGATCAGCTGGTATATGTTGATGATTTTGCCCACAGTGGCTCAGATGATATGATGGGATGCCCTCAAAGGCCTGATGATGTTGTCAAACATGTACTTATGCACGACATGACACTATAATTAATTCATGATTTACAAAGTTATCCAGGCTTCTAGGTTGAGTCATTTACTCAATATTTCTTCCATGTCTGTTATGTACTTATTTATTTGCCTTACATACTCGGTACATTATTCGTACCGACGTCTCTTTTGCCCGGGGACGTTGCGTTTCATGCCTGCATGTCCCGATAGACAGGTCGAGAGCCCTCCAAGTAGGCTATCAGCTCAGCGGAAGATGTTGGTGCGCTCCATTTGCTACGGAGTTGCTTGTTTGATTAGTATGATTTAGACGTGTATTGTTTGGTATGGCGGGACTTTGTCCCGACCTTTATGAAAATTATGTATTCTTAGAGGCTTGTAAAGAGTTGTCACGTACGTAGAAGATTGTATGGCCTTGTCGGCCTATGTTCAGTATACGAATGGTTATTTTTGTCTTATAGGCGTATGTCTTACGTATAAGTTGGTATCACATGTTGTATTCTACTTATCTCACGGTAGCCTTCCGGCTTAGTTACCTATGATAGTATGACATGAAAAGATATGTTATGTTGTTACTCGGTTGAGTAAGGTTCCGGGTGCCCGTCGCGGCCCATCGGTCTGGGTCGTGACAAAATTGGTATCTGAGCAGTTCTGTCCTAGGGAGTCTACAAGCCGTGTCTAGTAGAGACTTGTTTATGGGTGTGTCTTGCACCACACTTATAAGAAAGAAGCTACAGGGCATTTAGGACTGTCACTCGTTCTTCTTACTCTAGATCATGTGGTAGAGCTCACTTA
Source organism: Nicotiana attenuata (assembly GCF_001879085.1). Classification (NCBI taxonomy): domain Eukaryota; kingdom Viridiplantae; phylum Streptophyta; class Magnoliopsida; order Solanales; family Solanaceae; genus Nicotiana; species Nicotiana attenuata. The sequence continues at coordinate 299,876 of NW_017670886.1, read as the reverse complement.
TAAGAATTCAAATCTTGAACTTCTATTCGTAATAAGACGATGCCTACAATCAGAAAGATGGTCGGTAGGAGAGCTGTGGAAGTGTTAAGTTAGAGGAAATCAATTTTTGCATCATGCTTATGATGAGTAAATGTGAGATCTTCAGCAGACCATGCGTGTACTAAAAAGTGTAAGGTTCTTGACAAGGAGTTTTAAGGCTAGATTACTTATCCACTCTTACGGTAAAAGGGAGTAATAGAATTGGAAGGTAGACACAAGTTCCAGCAAGCAAAAGAAGCAAGGTGAAGAAGGGTACGAGGTACCCAGTTAACAACGACTATCATTAGTTACCATTCAGGAAGGGAGATTTAGGCATTTTGAATTACCTCCAATAGTGAAAGATGTACGTACAATCGGCCACACCGCTCTCAGTTATGCCCTGTGGGAGCTAACAGATATAGCTTAAGAGAAGGACGGGTTATCAGCATCCGGCTGGGGTTAGAGTAACCCAAAATAGGGGATGTATTGGTAGAATTACGGTTCACTCTAAAATTGTACAGCTAGATATGAGTGCTACAAAGATAGGAACTGGAGGCCTGGAAAGGATAAATATTATCTTAGTATGACTCCCATCCCTAGTAGAAAGATAATGATAGGCAACCCGAAGAGCCAGTAGATGGAGGAAAGGGGAGCTAAAAGCCAAAGAATATCTTGTTGATGTTTTCAAAATAAAGTGACAGACAGAAATGTTAGCAGGAAATAAGGAGAGAGCTAATGAAGCATTATGAGTGAGATGTGACACATGGGTGGAAATAGTAGAGTGATAATCTATAGACATATGAAGAAAGAGGCGGGAGGTGATGAGCCTTATGACAACAACAGAGTACAGGCCATACAGTCACATCCTCATTTCGAGAAATAAGTTCATGACTCTAACGTGATTAACAAAAGGGAAGTTAGACCCTCGAGTAATAGAAACCAGTATGGATAAACTAAACACGAATTAGGGATTGAGTGATTTGATAATAGTCGGCATCATGAGAATTTTAGATTTGATTCTGGGGATAGTAGAATGGACAACAGAAGAAGATTCATGAGAAATTCAGAAAATGGTCGATCAGGAAGAAGCTTCCCTAAAGCAAGCAATGTGAGAAAAGTTAAGCTTAAGGGATTGTATGTACCGGTTACATTAAGTGTCACCCTTGCGAGTAAGGAAATTTGTTATCCTTGGTACAGGAGGATTATCGCAAGGCGAATAAAGGTCATCGATGATGTTATAAGAAACCAGAGATGAAAAGGTAAAACATCTATACGTAGATCATCATCTTACTAAATCTTAGTACTCCCTTGAAGGGGGAAATGTGGAATGACGTGGCATTAAGACATAATTAAGTTGTTCTAGTAACTATGGAATGGTAAAGGAGAAGACTGCAATAAAAATGAGAAAGGAATGAGATTGTACTTATACAAATCCTACAGATATGCTATGATTCCAAAGTGTTACGTAAGCACGATGTCAGAAAAATGAAGTAATTGTTCCTGCCCAAAAGGTTATTGATAAATAAGGAGCTAGTGCAAGAGGTAATTTATTCAAAGGAAATACACAAGAGAGATTACGCGGAATACGGATATAAGAATGGGCCAACGAGTAGTTAGCAGTTGATTCAGGAAGAGCCTAGTTGTGGCTATACAAGAGGTTACAGACAAATCAGCAGATCATGCCACACAAACATAATGAACCCCAACATGGAAAATTCAGTCTCGCAGTTATGACATCAGGACTCTTAAGAAATATTTAGATAAGAGTTGGGGTAGTTAAAGGTATCGTATGAATGTTATGGGAAAAAAAAGAGTGCCACTGGGAAGATAGTCAAAATATCAGTTCAGAAGCAACCCTACAAGCACAAGGGCGTGAGATAAGTAATTACGGATAATTGTAGGCGAAGAAGGATATCAAAAATTTTATTAGGTATACGATGTAATAAGCTCGCAGCTTTACGAGAGTCAAAGGTTCTCCCTAAGTACTACAATGACAGATTAGTTGAGAAAATAAGGAGGAAGGCTTCAACCTAAGCACAATGACCTAAAGAGGAAATGGTCGTGTAACAACAGTCTCAAAACAACATTGTAAGCACTCCAAAGGAATGTGGCACCTACCATGGATAATGAACGGGAAGTAAAATTAAAAGTAATATTCAAGATCATATGAGTTGCACGAAAACTCTGGCATGTGTAGGCACTAAGATAAGCTAAGTATGGACTCAACAAGGGGGCAGAAAGACCCGGAAAAGTAATAGCATATGTTGAATGAAAGCTAAGATGGAACGAAAGAAATTATCCGATCAATGATCAAGAGTTGGTGATGTTATGAACGCACTTAAGGGTTTGGAGTTTTATATGCAGCATATACAGCTGTAGAAGATTCTGGTATACATTAGAAGAAAGAATTAAGCCCTGGACTTAGACAAAAGATTAAATTGTTAAAGGATTGTATCATACATATTCCTCAACGCCCATGAAAGGTTAAACAGAATAACTAATACCATGAGTCAGAGATCGGGACATAACTTAAGCCGACATAAAGGTCGATCAGAAGAATGAGGAAACTAAAGAGTTACATCAACGAAGTAAATCAGGAATCCGGTTATTAGACCCAGAAGATATAGTAATCATGATTGAGAACATAACAGAATCACTCTTAATATCAGAAGTACAAGCGAGATAGTACAGTAGCCATATTCTATAACGCCTCTACGATAAAGCCACTTAGAAGGGTCCCAACCTCATAAGAATTTAGTATGAAGCTCTCCCAAGATTGTGTAAAGAGGTTCATGTATTATAATAAAAGTTCAAGATGTGGATGTGAATTATACCTATGTGGAGGAGAGGTCATGAAAGAGATAGAAGATGTGATGTCAGGCTTTAAGGTAAGTAAGTTAAAGGTGGTCAACGTACGAGATACCCAAAAGTAGAAGGTTGTGAATAATTCGTATTTCAGATAGAGGACTAGAAACGTCGGGATCCAGAATCAAGGAATAATAGCAGTGTCATTAGTGACATACCTTCCAGCCCATGGTTTCTAAGTAGTTAGAGGTGTAGTTATGTGAATACAGAAGAGTTAGAGACAATGCGGTGTCTCGCTTGATGTTACAGAATAACATAAGGAAATTTATGGTACAAACAAGTTGAAGGAAGGTTGCGAGTAGTATAAATAGATATGTATAGATTGCAAGCTAAAGTATGGAAAATCGAAAAGGTTCTAGGAGGACATGAGTAAGGATAAGAAAGGGCAAGTGAAGATGACGAGAATGGATAAGTCCTTAGGATTAAGCCCATGTAAAAAAGAGAGCTGATGGTTTCTCTAAGTTATAAAAAGCTCAATATAGCCTGAATGAACTCAAAGGAGCATAAGACTAGCAGTATTTAGAAAAGATGGAATGCTGCCCGAGGGTGTAATTGTGATAGATAAAGAATGATGTTTGGGCCTTCGATTAAGTAATGATTTCATGAAGTGTACAGGATTAAAATACCCACATAAGGTAAACCACATTGGGATTCAATGAAAATCAGTTATGGAATTATAGTATAGTATCACCCCTAGGTGGATCAATCTAATTACTCCAGATGTCCTTGATGAGACGCAAGCCCTAGCGGCGGTGTTACATAAAAGATCAAGTTACTAGTGGTAGATAATCAACATTAAGGTAAATCAATAATAGATGGATAAAAGTTTAACAATATGAGATGAAATTAGACCATCAGTCTTAAGGATAAACAACGAGAGTAACCTGGAGTTGGTTGCAAACCTCAGTAACGATAAATCAAAGTAAGAGTTATGGTATAGTATGACTTACCTAGGTGCAGTGAAGTCATATGGATGGATAAATAAGTCTATGAAATAAGATATGGCCATATTCGCAAGTTCTACAAAGTGCCGAGCGAAGAACCTTAGTACACCTATAGATGCCCAGAGAGGCATCCTATTAAGCCTTGTATATGTTTGCAAAGTAAGGCCTAGAGATTGGCTAAAATATGGAGGAAAAAGGAGATAAGAGTCGCATTGGCACACTTACAAGGTCAGTATCGTAGAGGCTGCATGATAGAAGGTAGCAACGATGACGAGATTGGAAGGAATTCGATCACAAGTCATGGCGTGCGAAAGAGGCCTAAAGGGGGGAATGCCCTGGCCTTTGGATTTATTCACGGAACAACTGCCTAAATGGAAAGGGGAGTATTAAGGTATTCACAAGAGCTATAACTTATGAAAATTATAAGAGAATCAGTCAATATTCGAGGACGAATGTTCCAAAGGGGGGAATGAGGTTACACCTCGTAATATTACGTCGATATTTCGTTTTGCAGTATTACATTACGATGATGTTACGCTTCACAGTATTAAATTACGACGATGTTGCACCCTGTAGTATTGTACGTTGTATTTGTCGTAAGGTAATTGACATCAGTCCAAGGTAAAGATTATTTTGAGATTATAAGGATTATGCTATTTCAAACATGTGATGAGTAAATTCGTGAAGGCGAGAGGGGAAGCAAGTCAAGATATATGAATTTTCGTCCAAGTTTGGCATGTTGGGATAAAATACGGGCCGAGGAATAATACCCGATATTTATGGACTAGTGCCATACAAGGTACCACACGACCATGATAGTAAGGTGTAAAGAAATGAGAATTATTTTAAGTAATTTGAAATAATTCTTAATTATGCAGGTAATTGGTTAATTATTGGGTAATAGCATATTATCTAATTAATTAAGAACTAATCGAATAAAGATGGGGAAAGACTAACGTGGCAGCAAGCCACTCTTTATCTATGTGACTCTTGATAAAAGTTTATTAGGTGGCAACAATGTGTCAATTACACCATCATTTCCTTACAAGTATTTTCCATATCAAATGTTACAACCAAAAGTGACAAAAGGACGTTAGCCATTTTGATGAGATTGAACAAAATCTCATTAGCATGACACTACAATCTTATCAATATTCTTCTTGCAACAAATTCCTACAAAATAAAATACAACGAGAATTTTTAGAGTCTTAGCAACGGAGAAATTTTGTGGTTGTAAAGAAGTACGGTGCAACCTTTTTCAAGAATATCATACGGAGTTTTTCCTACTTCAAGTATGTTAAGGCTATCCCTTCTTTTGCATGATACAAAATACTACAAATGAAACGAGCAAAATACGCAAGTTTCATAAATAACTCTATTCATAGAAATACTAGGGGTGTCTATATTCTTGATTCCCCATGTAGATTATTATTATATCATATGTTCACAGGTCTCAGAAAAATATGTATTTGATAACGTTTATTCGAAAGGCATATGGATATTTATGGCATTCTGAGAAAATTTTATTAATGTATTTCTTATGCATTTCATGCATTTATACATGTACATTGACCTATGACCAGATGGTGTTATCCAGACTTACAGGTTGAGTTATTTACTCTATATTTCTTCGATGTCTGTTATTTACTTATTTGTGTGACTTAGATACTCGATACATTATTCGTATTGATGTCCCTTTTGCGTGGGACGCTATGTTTAATGCCCGCAGGTCCCAATAGACAGGTCGAGAGCCCTCCAAGTAGGCTATCAGCTCAGCAAAAGATGTTGGTGCGCTCCATTTGCTTCAGAGTTGCTTGTTTAGTTAGTATTACTTAGCGTATATTGTTTGGTATGGCGTGACTTTGTCCCGACCTTTATGAAAATTATGTATTTTTAGAGGCTTGTAGACAAATGTCATGTTTGTAGAAGATTTTATGGCCTTGTCGGCCTATGTTCAGTATATGCGTGGTTATTTTGGTCTTATAGGCACGTACATCTTACGTATAAGTTGGTATCACACGTTGTATTCTACTTATTCATGGCAGCCTTCTAGCTCAGTTACCTATGATAGTGTGACATATAAAGATACGTTATGTTGTTACTCGGTTGAGTAAGGTACCGGCTGCCCGTCGTGGCCCATCGGTTTGGGTCATGACATAGAAAATGAGAAAAATGATTGTCACGAGCAAGAAAGGGTGACAGTGTGTCTCTCTAGTTCCCCTAAGGAAGAAGAAAATGACTCAAAGAGTTAAGAACGTATAAGCCGAAATGAGCAAATGGAGTGCTTAAGGAAAGATGAAACCATTACATGCTGAATAAATTCTACCTTGATTCAAAAGCCTTCATTACATTCCCACAAAAGCCCTATATGATTTAGAGTTGAGTGAGCTTACCATAGTGATTATTTACATAAGGGGCAAGCTTATGGTACTTAGAGCCGGACTTGTGACATTCTCTTGAGATAGATGAGCGTACTTCTTCACAATCCTTGTTTTGAGTGTTACGGTCTGAAGTGAGATTTGCTTATAGAGAGTAGACGATGAGGAGTTTGGGTTCCACACTGACCTACATAGTAGAGCGAGATTCCTTGGTGAGTTAAGTGTACTCTTGATGCTCTTGTGTCACATTAGAGCTATAGTACTCAAAAAGTCAAAGCATGGTATTGTTGATAATTCATTTGTGTTGAGGGTAATTGTTAGTCCCAATTGATGCATGATTTATTCACACGAGGGTAGTTGAAATATCCTTCTATTTTAGTGGAGGTAGGAATTACCTTATTTTCTTGAGGACAAGCAAACACTTAAGTTTGGGAGAGTTGATAAGTAGGGATTCTGACATATTATTTGCTCTTTTTTACTTGCGTTTTAGGCCAAAAATGCGTGAAGGTATTCCGGAAAACAAATGTAATGTGCTTGCTTGAGGGAGTTGTTCAAAATGAGTCGAAAGAGTCATAATAAACTAAAAAAGGAGTAAAAACTTGAACAAAAATGAAGATTGGGCCAAGAGATCTGAAACACGAACCGCACAAATATTGTGCGACTGCGGAAGCCACAATGCGGTCGCGATCACAAATACGTGGTTCGCGAAAGGATGATTCAAAGAGTTTCATTTTCAGGTCAAATGATAAGCGAGGACCGCGCCAAAAATGTGCGACCGTGAAAGTCTCTCAGCGGTCGCGGTGGAAAATATGCGGACCGTGGTGCATGAAGTCCAGAGAGCTCACAACTTGAGCAAAAGAATGAAATACGGTCCGCGGCAGAAATGTGCGGCCGCGAAAGTCTCACCGTGGCCGCTATGGAAAATATGCGGTCCGCAAAACTCAGCTCAACCCAGATCCAGGTTTGAAGAATGCAGAGCGCGATCAGAATTACGCGGGCGCGAAAGCAAGAATGCGGCCGCGCTCAGAATTACGTTGTCGCATAAACTCTGCATGGGTATTTTTTTCCGAAAATTTCAGCTTAGTATAAATAGATCTTTTTGACATTTTTATGTCATGTTATGTTTTAGCTGAACACGTGAGACGGCTGCACATTCCGTTTTGGGAAACTTTGTACTAGAATTAAATTTCAACAATGGATTTTCATCTTTTAATCTATTATTATGAATTTTATCTTTGATTTCTATTATTTCTATGAGTAGCTAAACCCTTAGCTAGGGGTGTGACCCATCCCTAGTGTGGGTATTTGAGGGTCTTGAATTATAGGGCTTGAATGTGTATGTGTTAGGGGTATTTAGCCTACTTCTTGCTAGAAATATAGAATTAGTGGTTGCAAACACTGATTCATAACTTTTTGACTTAGTCTCTTCTTGAAAAAGAGGGACTGGGTCTAGGAAAACTACGCTAACAAGGAACTGGGGTGAACTAAAGAAATTAATAGCCCCAGTTAAAGGGTTAAACCTTGAGATAGTAATATCTGACGTGAGCTAATATACTTGTATTGCATGAATACCCATTTGGACTTGAGAAAGCCAATTTTGGCAAAATCACTTAAACTATCGAGAGGTATAGAGTGAGCACCCGGGTATGATAGTTATATTATGACCCCAATTAATCGCATGATTGCTCTAAATTCTTTCTACCCGTTAGATATCCGCCTAGGTAGAAGTCACTACCCTATTCCCTTTAAACCCTTGAATATGAACAACAAAAACATTATACTTAGTTTCAAATATTGCATGATTACCTGAGGTGAGGTTGACCTTCTTTCTGCCTCAGAAGTGGTCTAGTTTAGGCTAGTGCTCTATTTTTCTATAAAATTGACATTTTTAGGCAATACCTATGAACTTAGCTCGGACTGAATCCGCATCCGCCTCTGTAGCTCTTCTATAAGAGCGGACCTTTTTTCCAGTCCTATTCTTTTCTCTTATAGCATTAGAAGTAGAATCAAACCAATCATGTATGGAAGTGTAATTAAGAGCAAAACCCGCATCTAGACTTAGATATAAACCTAATTCAAAACAAATTAACTCCCTGTGGATTCAATCCTGAGCTAGTTGTTTAAAACTGCATCGACCACCCTCGCTACTCAATAGTAGTGTATGCTTGGACCCGATCATGCGTCCAGTATTTCATGTTTCTATGCTCCGAAAGTATGTCGGTGATCCGTGTCATATTTTTTATTTAAGCACGGATTAGTTGACTGGTGATTGACTTATGATTTGGAGCCGGTGGCCATTTTGGAGCGGCAAGTTTGAAAGTTGAGATCAAAGAGCATAGCTTCAGTGAAGGTGCAGTGGAGAGGTCATCCTGTTTAGGGGGCTACTTGGGAGACCGAGCAGGAGATACAGAGAAGATATCCACAGCTATTTGAGACTCCAGGTATGTTTCTTGACCTGTTCGAGGATGAATGTTTGTTTAAGGGTGAGGATGTAACGACCCGGACGGTTGTTCTGAGAGTTGTAGTCCCGTTACCCTATTTACTACTCCCTCTATGGTTTATAGTTGTCATATGACTTACCGGGTTAGTCGGTTAAGGTTCGGAAGGATTTTGGAATGAATTGACACACTTAGTCTCACAATGGAAAGCTTAAGTAGAAAATGTTGACCAGATGTTGACTTATGTGTAAATGACTCCGAAGTCGAGTTTTGATAGTTCCGTTGCCTCCGTGGGTGATTTTCGACTTAGGAGCGTGTTCGGATTGTGATTTGTAGGTCCGTAGTTTAATTAGGCTTCAAATGCTAAAAGTTGAATTTTTGGGAAGTTTGATTGGGAGTGGAATTTTTAAAATCGTGTCCGGATTCCAATTCCAGAAGTTAGAGTAGGTCCATGGTGTCATTTGTGACTTGTGTGCAAAATTTTGGGATCAGTCGGATGTGATTTGATAGGTTTCGGTTTCTTGTAGAAATTGGGAGTTCAAAGTTTATTAAGCTTGAATCTATAACAGATTCGTGTTTGGATGTTGTTTGAGGTAATTTGAGGGTTCGACTAAGTTTGTATGATATTTTCGGACTTGTTGGTATGGTTGGTTGAGGTCTCGGGGGCCTCGGGTGGTTAACAGATCATGTTTTCAACTCATAGAATTGCGGAAGATTTGCAGCTGCTTGTGTAATCGCATTTGCTGAGTGGGAACCACAGATGCAAGCTCGCAGAAGGGAGAAGAGGACTACCTAAGCGGCTTGGAAGGAAATATACAGAGGGTGCGAGGATTTATCTACACCTGCGAGGCTGTAGGTGCGGTGCATTTGGCACAGAAGCTGAAGTGGAGAGGGGGATCGGTTCCGCAGAAATAGAGTTGTTGCTCGTAAAAGCAAGCCCGCAGGAGCGGGATTTTGTTCCGTAGGAGCGGAACCCATCACAGAAGCGGATACTTTGGTCCCACCCGCAAAGCCGCATGTGCGGGTATGTTGGCCGCAAGTGCGAAAAGCCTGGGCTGAATATAAATATTGGGTTCTGAGGGTTTATCATTTCGTGACTTTGCAAACTCGAATTTGGGCGATTATTGAGAGGGATTTCGAATGGATTCTTAAGGTAAGTCACTTCAATAATTATGTTTCCCCATTGATTTTTCCACCTAGTTGGTGTGTTTTTGAGGTGTAATTGTGGGGTTTGAGGCTAGGGATTTGGAAAGTTTATTTGGGGGACGATCTGGTGTTGGATTTTGATAAATTGTGTATAGTTAGACTCATGGTTTAATGGGCTTTCGGGTTTTGTGATTTTTGTTGGATTCCGAGATGTGGACCCGGGGGCCGGCTTTGAGCCGATTTCGGCTTTTGACGAATAACTTTGTATTTTTCTTATGGAACTGATTCCTTTAGCCCGTATTTATTGTACTAAATTGTTTGTGGCTATTTTAGAGGCGTTCAGAGGCTGATTTGCCAAGCAAAGGCATATTAGAGTAGACAATTGCTTGGATTGAGGTAAGTAATAGTTCTAAAGCTAGTTCTGAGGGTATGTAACCCCGTGTTCTGTGTATCGTGATTGGTTTGGAGGTGACGCACATTCTAGGTGATGGGTGTGTGAGCGTGCACAATAGGAATCGTGACTTGGATCATTCCATGGATCTGAAAGTTGAACAATTTGTTGATGGCTACATGCTCTCCATGTGTTATAGAAATTTGATTGTAAATCATGTTTAGGCTATGTGTTGGTACCGTAAGGGCCACCAGAGGCGATGTTACAACAACAACAACAAACCTAGTATGATCTCAACAGGTGGTGTCCGGGGAAGGTAGTCTATACACAGACCTTACCTATATTGAATTACCTGCTAATTTATGTTTGCACTCAGTCTTAGTTTTAACTCGCACATCATATCTTGGTCTCTATTATTCTTTGTTAATATATCGTATCAATGTTGTTTGGGTTGGTTCTTATGATCTCTGAGAGCCCAAGAGACTAGAGAGATTGATGACTGAGTGAGGCCGAGGGCTTGATTGTGAGGATATTTATGGGATTGGGCGGCCCACCGCAACATGTTTCCTTGATTTTATGACATGTTTGACTTGATATAGTGCTTGGGCTGAAGGAGCCCCTCCAGAGTCTGTACACATTCCCAATGAGCGCATGTACATATTTAGTGCGAGTGGCTAGTGCCAAGCGACTGATAGGATTTAGCGACTGTGAGGAATGAGTGATGGTGAGGTTGGAGTGAATGGGAGATCTAAGTGACTGTTGCTCTGAGAGGATTTGATTTTACTATTTTGTACTCACTTGTAGTATATCACTGTTTCTGAAATTTCCAAGAGATATTGCATCCTATTTCACTTGAACTTGACATGTATAAACTTGTTTGACTGAAATTGCCGGACATAAAATCATGCCTACTTTCCTTTGTTGAGACTACTGAAATTGAACTATAATAGTGTAGCTCGTCTCTATCTTCAGTTCTTTATTTAGTCTTGTTACTTACTGAGTTGGTTATACTCACGCTACACCTTGCACTTCGTATGGATATCCAGGTGTTTTTGGACACGGTGGGTATTGATACTCTGCGCAGTTGACCCCCATATAGAGACTTTGAGGTAGTTGCCCGGCGTTTGCAGACCTTGTTTTCTCCTTCCCTATCTCTCCTTTTATTATATTTACTTTTGAACTATTTTAGATAGTGTATTCCGGACTTGTGACATTTAGAAGCTTATGTGCTCTGTGACACCCCGATTTGCGAGTTCTTATTCCGCGTTGTGTTTTGGGTTTACTATCCTACTTATGAGAAAATTTATCTATTAAGCTGCTTGAAATCCATTTTATTGAAAAGTGTTGGAGTTATCTCGTAAATGTCGGCTTTCCTAGTACCGCATTAGGCGCCATCATGGCAGGTTAGGATTTAGGTCGTGACAAGTTGGTATCAAAGCCTAGGTTACATAGGTCTCATGGGTCATGACCAGGTTTAGTAGAGTCTTGCGAATCAGTAGAGAGACATCTGTACTAATCTTCGATAGGCTGCCGAATGCTTAGGAAACTTCACATTCTTGTATTCCTATCGTGCGGATTTTTGATTCCGGTATCTAAGCTTCTGTATTGTATTATCCCATAGATGGTGAGGACACATGCTACCGTGGAGGATGGACATCCACCACTACCACCAGTTAGGGCTATGAGAGGCCGAGGTCGCGGTAAGGGCAAAAGGGGCAGCTCATAGAGCAGCTAGGGCAGCACCTGCAGATTCGCTATTTGCCCTAGTTCCAGAGCAGGTTCCAGTTGTGGATGAGCCAGTAGGGCCAGCTCAGGCACCAGCTGTGCCCATTGTGATTCCAAGACTTCAGGAGGCTTTAGCTAAAATTCTGATCGTGTGCACCTGTCTTGCTTAGGAGATCTCAATTCTAGTCGCAACAGCCACTTCTCAGGATGGGTGAGGTACTCAGACTGTAGTCGCCCGTACACCGGAGCAGGTGATGCAGGTACTCCAGACACCGGGGGCATTACTAGCCCTACTAGTTGCTCATCACGTAGTTTGGTTGGTTCCCACTGACGAGGAGAGGATCAGGAGTTCATTGATGGCCTCACACATCAGCTTCAGTTGCTTATGATTCAAAAGAGGGTATCTGGTGCTACTGTTGATGAGGTGGTTGATATTTCCCGGAAGATAGAGATGGTCCTCAGTCAGGAGCGGGGTCAGAGGGAGGCCAAGAGGCCTCAGGGACCGGGTAGTTTCAGCGATGTTCCTTTTGGCGGTTAGTTACACCACAACAGTCGTCCTTATAGGCATGCTCAGATGGCTCGTCCAGTTCACCTATGTGCATCATCCGCCATGGTTCATACTGTTCTCATCAGGGTTAGTCATCACTCAGTGCCTTCCCAGTTCAGAGTTTGTCCCGTGCTCAATCGGTTCATGGTTCATTTATGCCGGGTCCTTCTAGCAATTATCCGAGTGCTCGGGGCCCCCTTCAGTGTAAGGCACCATAAAATTTTTCCTAAAACCAAGAATTCCGTGATGCCGAAGTAGGATTAGGGGTGAATAGTAGTAGAATTCTTCCATGCTCGCCGCGGTTCGGACATTGTAGATTGAACAGCATGCTGGGAGTTGAAGGAAATATTTTTTGCAGAAGTAGGCATTTATGCAGCACATTATGCGGCCACATAATCGCTCTGGGGGCCGCCGAATAGCCATAGAGTGATGCAGTCTTTTTGGCCAATTTTGAGGTCAGTTTCGCGGCCAATTATGCAACCACATAACCATTTTGTGGGCCGCACTTTGGTCGCATAATCGTCCTTTGACTTTTGCGGAGGGAGATTCTGCGGCACCTTATGTGACCGGGTAATTGGTCTGTGGGCCGCATAACGGCCATAAAGTGAGGCAGACTAGCCCAGTTCCCAGGGCCACTTTTCGCGGTCATTTCGCGGACCATATAACCAGTATGTGGTTGCATATGCGATTGCATAACCTGTTCTAGAGCTTAATTTTTGGGGTTTTTAAACCCGACCCAACTTCGTTAAAATAGATATAAGGGGCCATTTTGAGCTAATTTTCTGATATTTTGGAGAGATAAAGAGAGTATTAGAGGGATAAAGTGATATTCATCAAATTTTCTCTTCAATTCTTGCTTATCACCATGAAGATTATCAAGAGAGGCACCTAGGTCTTCTTCCTAAGAGGTGAGATTCTCTCACCGAAACTCTTAATTTCAAAATGTAACTAGAATGGGCCATTAGTAAGGAAATTCATGGGGATGATAATGATTACCTTGCATGCATGTGTTCCTAAGGTATGTGGGCAGGTTGCGAGTTAAATATAAAAAAGAACGGGGTATGTGTTGGTGGAGTCTTTCATAAAAAGGGCCATGAAACCTTAATACACATAAAGTGTTTGATAGAATGCTCAAGTGAGCTAGAATTATGATTGTTTTTCTAATTTTGGGTCTAATTTTGCTATATTGCTATAATAGATGGAAGTTTCTAATATTTCGGAACATCTTAGAGTTTTAAGAGGCTCAATTGAGGTTTGTATGGCTAAAACCTCCTTCTTCTTAGAATCGAACCCCCCGGTGTTCGTGTAGTTGGTGTAAGTCACCATATTGATCATACTAGAATTAACTGTCCCTAATGTGTTGTGTTGAAGGATGTATGTTCGATATTTGTTCTAAATGCTTATCATGTCATCTTGCTCTTTTGAGGATGTGTTTAAAAATGTGAATATGTGTTAAGAAAGGTTAAGATTTCCTGTCAAAAATCGAGTAAAGGTTGTTATGCCCATTTGTATGAAAAGCCTCTATGTGCTTAGGGTTTTCCGATTTTTCCCCCTTATGTGTACAAATGCCTGACATGATAGGCCTTATTGTTGATAATGATAATGTTATTTGAATGTGTAAAAAGGAAAACTTGAATTGTGAAATACGGCCAAGTGCCAAGAGTGACTTAATAAATGAGGCCACTCGTGCTAATGTATTAAAAGCGGGCAAAAAGATGAAGTGAGATTATTGATTGAAAGGTTGATGTCTTAGGAGAGATGGCCTAGTTGATCAGCCCGTGATAGGACGCCATGCCGCACACATGGTGGTAACCGTACTGGAAAAGATAATTGAAATTGTTGACATGGTTGATGTCTCAAATGAGATGACCTAGCCGATCGGGTCGACATCGAACTCCGTGTAAGAACACAGTGGTATTGTTGATTGTGGCATATGGCACTGAAGATCACCCAACCTAATAAGATGGAAATTGTCTCGAGAACTTATGTGATCCTTACTGATGTTTTAGTATTGCTTAAAGCTCTTATTGAACGCATGGCTGTTTTTCCCAATGCATTATTTTTTATCCGATTGAGATGGTGTTTTAGCTTTACATACTAGCACTATTCAATAGTATTACCGTCCCTTTCGCCGGGGGCGCTACATCTTTGAATGGATGTAGGTGGTTCCATAGCAGACAGTGTTGATCGCAGTTAGTGGTACATCATCATTTTCCCAACAGACTTGGTGAACCCCATTTCATCCCGGGATCATGTATTGTATCTTTTGTTTATATTTTTAATACATTTCGACGTATAGTCGGGGCCTTGTTTCCGACATTATCATAACTATCTTTTGTATCTTTAGAGGCTCCGTAGACAATGTGGGTTATATATGGGTTCTAGAAATGTCAAATGGTTTGTGTTGTGTTTTTGACTCTTGATACACTAAATCGTAGAATGTATGTATTTCAGAACTTAAACAATTATGTATCAAAATGAAATGAATTAGTAATGTCTATATATATGATCCTTCTACTGTTTAACTAATGGATACACGCCTTCTCTTTATCATAAGTGAGTTGGGTAAAAAGTGTCTAACAGGCTTGCTCGATCGGGTCCACTCGGTTGAGCGCCGGTCGCGCTCCCCGAGGTTAGGGCATGAAATTCAGTCCGCACCACCATTGACAAGGAGTTGCTTCGTGTGCGTGGAGTTTGGGAACTTGTGGAGGCAGTGTCCTCGTCATCTAGAAGGTCTAGTGTAGTAGAGGTGTCAGGCTGCGGCTTCACCACCAGTTACTTCACCAACCGCTCAGCCAGCTCGAGGTGGGGCTCAGTCAACTAGGGGTCACCTTATAGGGGAGGCCGATCAGGTGGTTGTCATGCCCGATTCTATGCTATTCTCGCCAGACCAGATGTTGTTTCTTCAGATGCAGTGATCACAAATATTGTCTCAGTTTGCCATAGGGATGCTTCTGTATTATTTTACCCTGGTTCCATTTATTCGTATGTATCATCGTATTTTTCTCATAATCTGGATATGCCCTGTGAGTCCTTAGTTTCATCTGTTCATGTGTCTACGCTCGTGGGCAATACTATTGTCGTGGACCATGTATACCGGTCATGTGTGGTGACTATTGGGGGATCGGAGACTCGAGTCGATCTTTTGTTGCTTAGTATGGTGGACTTTGACGTGATTTTTTGTACGGATTGGTTGTTTCCGTGTCATGCTATGACTGTGATGTTGGGATTGCCAAGGATTCAGTGGAGAGGTTCTCTAGACTATGTTCCTAGGAGAGTGATTTCATATTTGAAGGCCTAGCGAATGATTGTGAAGGGTTGTCTATCTTATCTGGCCTTTGTGAGGGATGTTGGTGCTGATACTCCTACTATTGATTCTATTCCGGTGCTGCGAGAATTTCTGGATGTGTTTCATGCAAAAATGTCGGGCATGCCACCCGACAGGGATATTGACTTCGGTATTGACTTGGTGTCGGGCACTCAGCCCATTTCTATTCCACCATACCGTATGGCACCGGCTGAGTTAAAGGAATTCAAGTAGAAACTTCAGGAACTTCATGATAAGGTGTTTATTAGGCCTAGTGCTTCACCTTAGGGTGCACCAGTTCCATTTGTAAAGAAGAAGGATAGCACTATGAGGATGTGCATTGATAATAGGCAGTTGAGCAATGTCACAATTAAGAACAAGTATCCTTTGCCGCGTATTGATGATCTGTTTGACAAGCTTCAAGGAGCGAGGGTATTCTCCGAGATTAATTTGACGTTTGGGTATCGCCAGTTGAAGAATCGGGACTCTGATATTCGAAAGACAACAATCTGGACCCGTTATGGTCGCTATGAGTTCCCTGTGATGTCTTTTGGACTAACCAACGCCCCAGCAGCGTTCATGCATCTGATGAATATTGTGTTTCAGCCTTCTGTCGACTCGTTTGTCATAGTGTTCATTGATGATATCCTTGTGTACTCTCGTAGTCAGGAGTAGCATGCCCACTATTTGAGTATTGTGTTGCAGTGGTTGAGGGAGGAGAAGCTTTATGCCAATTTCTCTAAGTGTGAGTTTCTTAGTAGCATTCTTGGGGCACGTGGTGTCTAGTGAGGGCATTCAGGTGGATCCAAAGATGATAGAGGCGGTTTAGAGTTGGCTCATACCAGCTACGAAGATTTGGAGCTTTCTCGGCTTGGCCGGTGTTGATACCCAATTTTTCCTATATTTTAATATATGCAAAATACTTTCAAAATAGTATGTACAGGCATATATAAGCATGCCACAAAGTTTTGGTATGTTTCCTTTATTTTTTAAGATTTTAAAACCAATTTATTATCTATTTTAATACTACAAAATTCAATAATTATTCCCAAACTAGCATTTTTTAGAGAATAATTTATTTCATTCTCATAGTTACCCTAAGATATAATTGGGGTAATTTTTTGTATATTTTTATACATTTATTTGGTATTTTTTAAGCTATTTGCATATAATGGTAATTATAGCCTATTTTACGATTAACAGCATTCTATAATTATAAAATCACTTTTAATGTTTTTACATTAACATTTATATGTTATTAATTGGTCCAGTACCTTTAATTTATTTTCAAGTCATTTCTTTTTACTATTTTTATAAATTAAAAGGGGGAAAACTGGCTATTTAAATGACAGCCCTTTTGTATTTCAATTCTAGCCCAAATTGGACCCCCAATCACACCCTAATCAAAAGACCCAATTCTTTTGTAACCCGACCCATACCCTTTCTTATCATACCCAAACCCGGTCCCCATTTAACCCATTTAATCCTAGCCGTTGATCTTTTAGATAAACGGCTCTCCTCATCCATTTTCTTTTTAATTCAAACGACCCCTTACCCTACCTCATTTCTCCTCAGCCGCCGCCTCTGAAACCCTCCACTCTCTCAAATTCTCTCAAGGGTTCTCAAACCCTAGCTGCCTCTTGCCGTCTCAGACCAGAGATCCACCGGAATCTATGGCCACCAAAGCCATAGGGATCTCACACCCACCCCCTGGTGCTCTTATACACCAGTTTTCTGAAGATTCATGGCCTGACCTTGAAGATCTCTACCCAGATCTCCTTCGATTCAGGGTTCCATGGTCGTCTCCGGCTCTACTCCGGCATATCGTGGACGTTTGAGCCTGAGTCTAACTTCTCCGGCTTAGATCCACGAGTTTTCCAAGCCTTTCTCACTTCTAGGTTTCTTCTGAAACCCTAACCTTTCGAGGTTCTTCTGATTTCTCTAGATCTTTCCTAGATCTGTGTTTATCTTGGGGTCTCAAACGTTTTCTCAAAAGTTTCTTTCAAAACTTGCTTTTTAACCTTTTCATCTTCCCCGATTTAGGGTTTCTTTGATCTTTTTAACATGCTCTACTGTGATTCTTATATGTTTCTTCTACTATGTTTCTTCTATGATCCTTATGTGTTTCTTCTATGATCCTTATATGTTTCTTCTACCTTGTTCTTACGAGTTCTTCTACTGTATTTTTTGCATGATTGTTCTTTATTATGTTTTTCTTCTACTGGGAAATACGTGTTCCTTTATGATTTCTGCACTTTTTCCGTTAATATTTTCTTTTTTCTTCACTTACTTGTCTTCATCTCTAAACTCGATTAATGGTAAAAAAAACCTAGAATTTGGGGTTCACTCGAGTTTTGGGATTATTTGTTATGTGATTTGTTTGTTTCTTATCTCTGCACGTGTTGATTTCAAAACCCTAGTCTCATTGGACCTATTTGAGTTCTTGAAGTTGTTTCCTCTACTGTTCGACTGAGTTTCGAAATCTTTGTGTCAACTTTGTTTCTTCATACGATTCTGACCTCTTTACTTGACCTTTCGCATGTTATTCCCTCTTCTCTGAGATGACTACCATGTTCCTATGGTCCTCTACTCACTAATTTTCTTTGATTGCATGACACCCTTCTTTATCTTAAATCCAGCCTCGCATGCTTAATGTTTATGCACTTTTTATAAGTCAAATTTTCCTCTCAAAATAACCTTGATTGTGGACTGATTTCAAATCTCTTTGTGTAACTTTGATTGCACTCTTGAATTGATTCTTTCCTTTATTGTTTTGATTTCCATTGTTTCTTGGACTTGTTGAAATATTTTCCTTTCGACCCTGCCTTTCTACTTAAGTTGATTTGATCCCATTACCTTAATTACATTAGTATGGGATTCTTACAGGCCTTTCCTTAATTAAGGTCTAATGAACTTAACCCCTAATACATGTGGTATACTCATACTGTGCTGAAAATATTTCCTTATTTGTCATGTCCAGCCCAGCGTGATTTCTTTCCTTATTTAACACTTGCATGCTACCATTTGGTTTAATTGCTTCATTAAAGGAAGTCTTTGATAATGATTTGATTTTAATAAGACACATATTCCTCCAATTATGTCTGAATTACGGTCCTTACCTTATTTCTATATGTTTCTCACACAATAAATACCTGCTTTTTTATTAACATCAAACACAACAAAAACACGAACACTGGAGTCTTTTCTGCACTCACACTTACACACAAAGTATTCTCTCTTGCTGTTTGTGCTGTGGCTTCTTTGCAAGACTTCTGCTCTCTTTTGCTTGTCTCTTTCTCAAACTGGTATGCCTTTATTTAAACTTATGCCTCATCCCTATGTGTTTATTCTATAGTCTCATTCTTTTGTGTGGTTTGTTGTTCATACTTCGTAACTTATGCTAAGTATTTTTCCTTTTTTTGCTTCTGCTCTCATATGAATCCCTACCCCTAATCCCCTTTATGTATCGAGTTGAAACCTTGACCTGACAGTATCCCAATTACCGCCCAGGCCATGGTTTGACCTTCAATAGGTCCTGACTCTCCAATGTTTGGCTAGTAGGCTGGTCAGGGGTGTGCCAACATTCTATGTTGCTGGGCATGACAACCAGCCTGCCTTAGCATCCCTTAATCCCTTCTATTGCACTTACACTTGTTCCTAGATTCTAAGTTCTGCCCCCCTCCAATGAGCCTTGCCTTGGGACCTTGAGTTCCCTCTGAACTTGGACGTTAGAGGGCTGGCCCTTCCACACCGCACTTTAATTCATTTCTGTGATGATATCTGGGTGTAAGCATTGCCTGGAGTTCTTGAAACTCCTTGGAACTTTGACACATTCTAGATAAGGGAAAGGCCTTGGAACTTGATCCCGGTAGTTGGCTCATATCATATTGTTAGATCTTGGGTCTGAATTAGGCTCCTTGGATGCAGCTTAAAAGCTCTGATGTAATTTTAATTTTTGTTTGATTCATTTGCTCTATAATAAATTTTGTAATAACTTATGGGGTTTTTGTAAAAAGGGGAGGGCTATTTGCTTATGCATAAAGGTAGATATCCTGCCTATAGGAGTTTTTCTTAGAATTTCTGCACTTTCACATATAGAAATCATGCTTATCTCTGCACTTTCACATATAGAAATCATGCTTATCTATGCACTTTCATCTATAGAAATCATGCTCACATGAATTCTGCACTTTCATATGTAGAAACCATGCTCATAGGAATTCTGCACTTTCATATATATATAAATCATGCTCATAAGAACTCTGCATATCATATAGATATCCTGCTCATAAGAATTCCGCATGTAGGAACCATGTCTTTAAGATTCTGCATTTTTGCATCCATCATTAGGCAAACAGTTGTAGGTCAAAATAATTGTCAACTGCATCCTAGATACCATGCTCGTAGGATTTTCTGCACTCTTGCTACGCTTGTAAAAAGTGTTTGAAATTAACAACGCTAGAAAGCATGCCTATAGGAACTATTAACCCAACCTGAATCACTCTTTTTAAGATTAGTCCGTCAGTAGTAACCAAATGCAGAACTCGTATCATTCTGTTAATACTGGCAACTTTCAGTAATCAGTTCACTTCCTTATTCCTGAAACTAGTAGATACCATTACTTAGGGAAACAAGTAAGTAGTTAATTAATTGCACCAGTCTTTGATAAGTTACAGCCAGGCAAGCCTAATGCGAACTTCTTGCCTGAAAATATGTAGTGAACCAGCCTGCCTAACGTTAAGCATAATTTGGACCTAATCAGTATGTGTAAGACGTGCTAAACTACATGATTTATGTGAATAAAGGAGGTTTGTCTCAGCCTTCATTGCTTTTGTGCTCCCATAACTATCTTATATGTTTTGCATGACGCCTTAGTATTTTAACCTTTTGAACCTCTGAAAAGCCAAGCTCCCTCCCTTTAGGATTAGTGGTCCTAAAGCCTCCAGGACTGATAGGTGGGACGGGTAATAGCACGCTGTAGGTAACAACACCATTTCGCGATTAATACCTTATCGGGGTTGGAAGGGTAGACATGGAGATGATGATCACACGATAACACTACGCGTATGATTGGTTATCGGTGTTGTGTGGATGATCCATGTGATTTATAAACCTAGGACCCCTTGCCCTATGTTACTTTGTTTAATATCAACAAATTCTGTCTTTTCAATCACCAAAACTCCCCTTTATTTTTTTTTACTGCATTATCCCTTTTCCTTCTTTGTTCATAAGTTCTAACATGCTTGTGAGCAACCCTTATGTGTAAATTTATTTGCATACTTGTTTACATTAAAGTCATAACATAGCATGGCCGGGAACCACACTAGTGGATCTTGAGGGGTGCCTAACACCTTCCCCTTAAGATAATTTCTAGCCCTTACCCGAACTCTGGTTTTCCAATTCAAAACCCTTCATAGTGCCCTAATGCACTAAATCATTAGGTGCCGACTCTTCAATTCCAAGAACCCAATTCCCAAACGGGAATAAAGTTGTCTTCCCGAATATCGTAAACCCGATTTCGCGAGAAAAAGGGGGCGTGCGACAACTTGGCGACTCTGCTGGGGATTCCTTAGGCTTTTACCACTTCATGTTATATGTGACTTTATTGTTTTCTTTATTGCTTTGTTTAATACCTTTATTCGAAACTAACTTGTCTTTTTGTTTCTTTTTTTTAACGCTTTCATTTACTGCTTTCCTTCAATACCGTTGTAATTTCTGAGCAATTATTGTAATCATTATGAACGTGAAAATATGTGACAATTTGTTTCATTCTTGTAATTGCATCTTCAACATCATATTCCACTCGTGCCAAACAAATACCATAGCAACGCTTAATGAGTTGTTGCGCTCTTCCGATATTATTACCCCCTAAATTTGGCAAAGGCATATTTGCGGTAAAACTAGTCGATCAGCGGTGCAGTCAACGGTTCTGTGCCTTTCCCTCTTGAGTTGTCCGCTCAAGGGTACCGGTCTAGCACCCCATAGAAACCTTATTCTATTTAACTGTACATGTATCACAGTCAAACCTAGTCGAGTCAGTTATGTTGTCCACATAATGACTCTTTAAGATAGCCTTATCCAAAGTCCACTGGGTTCCCCTGGGACCCAAACGGACAACACCATATTCTGTGCATTTATTTGGAGGACTAAATGCTGTTTATGCTAATTATTGGTTTAAATGGTCGAGTCCGGTGGGGGGGTATGGTCTTAACCCTTTTGTTTTGCAGAAAATGGAGAACAAGGTCCCCGACTTCGGTATGGTCAGTATACCCTCACTCTTGCTGACCTGGTGGAGGAATCTCCCATCAAGTGACCAAATCTATGAATGGAAAGAGAGGGTCCCCAAGGCTAGTGAGAAGCTGGAATATCTGGAATACAGTCTGCTGGAGTTGGAGGGAAAAGTGAGGAAAAGAGCCACTGATTGCCAGAACGCTGAGGGAAACGAAGGAGAACGCCTGGCAAAGGCATTTTTACTGGTGAACCTACGCGAGCTGGAGGATTTGATCAACGAGAGCATTCAACCTGCGGAAGGTCCTTCTGGGGCCAAGTAGTTAGGAGTCTCTTTTCTTTTTCGCTTTAAAATGTAATAAGGCCAACGACCATTAGTGACATTTTACTTTATGCAATTTTGGTGTCGTTTTGGGATTCGTCTTATTTTTATCAATAAAATGAGGCATTTAGCATTATAAGTTCTCCAAATCAACTTGTCGCTAGGCCTACCTCAGGCACAACGAGGCAACCAATTTAGGACACGATTTATATTCTTATGCTATGTGTTTAAATATTGCAATATTTTTACAGAATCCGTACTAACTTGTTACCTTTTTGTTGTTTTTACTTTTATTTTTATTACCCTCCCTAAAAGGTTAGTTCGTGCATTCTGGCATCGTCATCCTACTCCACAAGATCTAAGGGCCCTCCACCTCCTCCTCCTCCAAGTCCTATCAAAAACAGGGGCAAAGCAAAAATGGAAGATTTGAACAACGCCAGAAAGGAGAATTCGGTTGAAAGGGTAGAGGTTCCTCAGGGTATTCAGGTATCCAAAGAAAGTGCCGCTCAGCTCGAACAGAAGTTACTGAAATTTCAAGAAGAACTAGACCAAGTTCGGAACTTGGCGACTCTGTCATTCTCCCTCACTACTCCCGACAGAAACTTTCAACACCCCATGCCTCCACAGAACATCCCGAAGCCGCATAAACAACCCGCTACTCATCAAAATTGCAACACATGCCACAACAACACTCCACCGTCGAATGATTATCCCGACCACGCTCCCATCTATGTGGAAACCTACCACAATACACTCAACCCATTACAAGCACACCGGAGTCTGATGACAAAGACTCTCTCATAAAAAACCTGGCAGCCTAGCTCAAGAAATTGACTAGCTGAGTCTAGGGCGTTGAAGGAAACAATGGCATTAAAGGGCTGAATTATGAGGATCTTTGCATTCAGCCAGACGTCGAACTTCCCGAGGGGTACAAACCTCCCAAGTTTGAAATATTTGACAGCTCGGGGGATCCCAGAGTCCATCTCAGGACATACTGTGATAAGCTTGTCGGCGTAGGAATAGATGAGAAGATTCGCATGAAACTCTTCATGAGAAGTTTGAAAGGCGATGCGCTATCTTGGTACATTAGCCAACATCCCAAGAAGTGGACGAGCTGGGTTGGAATGGCTTCCGATTTCATAGACAGGTTCAGGTTCAATACAGAAAATGCACTAGATATCTTCTACATCCAGAATCTGAAAAAGAAACCCACTGAGACATTCCACGAATATGCTACACGATGGAGATCCGAGGCTGCTAAGGTCAGGCCAGCCTTAGAGGAAGAACAGATGAACCGATTTTTCGTCCGAGCTCAAGATCCGTAGTATTATGGGAGGTTAATATTGATAGAGGGCCAGAAATTCTCCGATATCATCAAGCTAGGAGAAAGGATTGAGGTAGGCTTTAAGAGCGGTATGGTCACTAATTTTGAAGCACTGCAGGCTACCAACAAAGCCCTACAATCTGGTAGCGCGTCCAAGAAAAAGGACGTGAGTGCCATGATGGTTGCACAGAGAACCAAGTCCCCAGTAAAATACCAAACCTACCCAGTACCCCCTCTCACATACCAGCCTATCCCCAATTACCAAGCACCTCCGCCATCTTACCAAATTCTTGCTTACCAATCATCCTCCTCCCCCACATATCAACCTACCTCACCAAGATATTCCCAAACTGCACCCGTCTACCAAGCCTATAACGCTCACTACCAATCACCTCCCGCCCGCCAAAACTTCCCCAGGCCACGCCCTAACTTCGACCGTAGACCTCCCAAGCAATACACCACCATCGCCGAGCCAATCGACCAACTATATGAAAGACTCAAAGCAGCCGGTTACGTCACCCCAATCCCTGCCATAACTCCAGAAAATCTTTTCCAATGGGTCAACCCAAACAAAACCTGTACATACCATTCCGACATGAAAGGACATACCATCGATGACTGCTGATCTCTGAAAGATAAAATCCAAGCTCTAATTGACAACAAAATCATAGTGGCCAAGGAACCTGCTCCCAACGTTCGCATCAATCCCTTGCCTGATCATAAGGGTGGTGGTGTGCATATGATCGAAGTGGAAGATGATTGGGACCCCAAGGGGTAAATTGGATTAATTGCCGAGGGTGACGAGCCTAAGAAAACAGCCGTCACACTGAATCCAATTGTAGTCTGGATCCAGCCCTATGGGGATGCTGAAGTAAACATGTCTGTGCCTCTCGAGTTTGAAACACCGTCATCCGAGAGGACCGCAGAGCCGATTGAGGTGGAGTTTGGGTCTCCAAAGGTACCATTTGAAGTTGCTGTGTTGCCACCGAAAATGAGAGTGCCGATTCCTGTAGCGATGTCAGCCATAACGCCGTTCCATACACAGGCCATACCTTGGGATTACACCACCAAGGCAAGAAGGAAGGGAAAGACTAGGTCCGGAGAAGCAATTGCAGCATAGGGTATGACCAGGACCGACTGGGTTTATACTCCGGAACATTTGGTTGAATCAAGTAAGCAGGCCTCTGGACGGCCTACTGAAAGTGGGCCCGATGATCTCTAGCGGAAGATACAGGCAAAAGAATACTTAGTTGTCGACCAATTAACCAAAACACCAGCGCGAATCTCCATCCTAGCTCTACTGCAGAGCTCCGAGACACACAAGAACGCTCTGATGAAGATACTAAGCGAGGCGTATGTACCTAGCAACATAACTGGAGGAGAAATGGAAAACATGGTCGGGCAGGTATTGGAGAGTCATAAAATCACTTTCCACGAGGATGAGTTGCGCCCTGAAGGTTTAGGCCACAACAAAGCATTGCATATCACCGTGCAATGCAAGGACTATTTCATCACCAGGACTTTGATTGACGGAGGGTCCAGCCTCAACATTTGTCCATTGGTAACCCTCAGAACATTGGGGAAAAGTCTGCATGAAATCAAGGATGGGACTATCAACGTCAAAGCTTTTGATGGCTCCCAAAGGTCCACTATTGGGGAGATCAGTTTATGTGTGCAAATGGGGCCAACTGGGTTCGATGTTGATTTTCAAGTAATAGACATCCCAGCATCCTATAACTTGCTACTGGGACGACCTTGGATCCACGCCGCTGTAGACGTAGCATCAACCCTGCACCAAGCAGTGAAGTTCGAATGGAATCACCAAGAGGTGATTATTCATGGCGACAGGAGTAACCCCATATACAGTCGCCAAACTATCCCAGCGTTTGAAGGAAGAAGGAAACTAGGAGGAGAAACCTACCACCAGATCGAGCGAGTCAACGTCGTGGACAATGACAAGTGGTGGGATAACACGATAGAGAGTATACTAAACTGGAGCGGGTATGAACCTGGCAAAGGGCTCGGCAAGAACCTCCAGGGAATCACCATGCCTATCAAACTAAAGAAGCATGGCACCACTTTTGGGTTAGGGTACGGTTATACTTGGGAAGAATTCCAGAACTGGTCGCCACCATGGAGCGGCCCTTACTATCCGCTGGAGCACCCTATACCCTGCCTGGAACAGACTTTCAAGCCAGCCGACATCATATATGGGTCAGAGGAAGATGAAGCATTAGCAGCAATGAAGAACCTGTTCTTGGAAGATGACAATATGGACTGTCACGTCATTCTCGGGGAGGAAGGGGAGGAAGGCCCTTCCATACAGACAGTGAACCGAGGAGGGAGCCTCAACAATTGGTCCGTCAGAATCACTAAGGCCCGGAGGACTTCGGGGTAGCAAGGCTGAACAAAGCATTATGCATTGTCTTTTACTTTTTCATTAGTTGATTTCCTTTCAGTATTATCTCTAAATTTTGAAAAGAGCTCTGGTGTTCAAAACAATTTTGACGTTTTATCAAAGCATTTCAGTTTCTTATATAAATGTCGCTCTTATTATTTCTTTTCTCTGCCATTTACTTTACTTTACACAGCATTACTATTACTTGTCTTGATGACTGACAAATGTGACATGCGACGAGGTAACGCAACCAATGGACATAGACTCAGAAGAAGATGAAATACCAGAAGAGGCCGTTAGAGAGGTTGAGGACTTTGAGAATAGACCTACGTCTAACCTGGACGAGACTGAGGTCGTCAACTTAGGGAATACAGAGAATGTCAAGGAAACGCGCATCAATGTTCACCTGTCACCTCAGAAAAGGAAGAGTACATAGAGTTCTTAAAAGAATATGAGGACGTATTTGCCTGGTCATATGATGATATGACCGGTCTCAGTACATCTATTGTAGCTCACAAATTGCCAACAGATCCGACATGTCCGCCGGTAAAATAGAAGCTCAGAAAGTTCAAGCCAGACATGAGTTTGAAAATCAAAGAAGAAGTAACTAAACAAGTAAAAGCCAAGGTCCTCAAGGTAGTGGAGTATCCGACATGGTTAGCCAACATTATGCTAGTGCCAAAGAAGGACGGGAAGGTCAGAGTCTGTGTTGACTACCGGGACCTCAATCGGGCCAGTCCGAAAGATGACTTCCCCTTGCCGAACATACAGATCCTGATCGACAACTGTGCCAAGCGCGACTTGCAGTCATTTGTCGATTGTTTTGCTGGATATCATCAGATATGGATGGACGAAGAAGACGCGGAAAAGACAGCTTTCATTACGCCATGGGGAATGTATTGTTACAAGATGATGCCATTTGGATTCAAGAATGCTGCGGCGACACCCTATATGTTGGTTTACGGTACCGAGGCAGTCATCCCAGCTGAAGTGAAGATTCCCTCCCTGAGAATTATGCAGGAAGCAGAACTTGAAGATGTAGAATGGGTAAAAGTCGTTACGAGCAATTAACCCTTATAGACGGGAAAAGACTGAATGCAGTTTGCCACGGTCAGCTTTATCAGAATAGAATGACCAGAGCCTTCAACAAGAGAGTCAGACCAAGACAGTTCGCACCAGGGCAGTTAGTACTGAAGAAGATTTTTCCGCACCAAGACGAGGCCAAAGAAAATATTTCTCCCAACTGGCAAGGTCCGTACATGATTCATCGGGTTCCAACCGGAGGAGCCCTCATACTCGCAGAAATGGACGGAGAAGCTTGGCCAAAGCCGATCAATTCAGATCCAACTAAGCGATATTATGTGTAACCATTATGATTCCTTTATGATGTAATTTGAACTACGTCTGAACCCCCGACATTGGAAATTGGGGCATAATTTTGAGGACCCTCAAAATTCCGAAGTTGATCTTCGCCAATCATCACGTGCAGCCGTCAGAAGCACCAGCCCAGTAAACTGGGGCAGAATTTCGAGGAGGACCCTCAAAATTCCGGAGCAAAAGTGATTGTAATATCTTGAACCGTGTCGCAATCATCGGTTCATCTAAAACCATTTTACCT
The DNA here is from genome assembly GCF_001879085.1 of Nicotiana attenuata. Taxonomy (NCBI): domain Eukaryota; kingdom Viridiplantae; phylum Streptophyta; class Magnoliopsida; order Solanales; family Solanaceae; genus Nicotiana; species Nicotiana attenuata. The sequence continues at coordinate 272,227 of NW_017670886.1, read as the reverse complement.
TTATGTATTTACATCATGTTTTATTTTACTAAATCATGCATGGCTACCGTCAAAATAGCTTTGTTTAGCAACACTACCCCAAATGAAAGCAAGAGCCGAGTAGGACAAGCGAAGTCCACGGGAAGACGAACTAACCTTCCCCTGACAAAACTCACCCCAAAAACATAGAATCATCGAATACGATTACAAACTCGCACTTTTCAGGAATACAATTCTCAAGATCATCGCCCATTTACAAGTGCTATCCAGACACGACATTCCTAGCAGCCCCAATGACAATCAACTATCAGCTATCATCTATCAGCTAAGAGATTTCGTTACTCCTCACTTTATTTTTCGCATTGCATAAGGCTACCTTTCTGCCTTCCGAGACTAAGCACTCTCTCCATCTGCATTTTCTCCGCATTGCATAAGGCTACCTTTCTGCCTTCCGAGACTAAGCTCTGTCTCCATCTGCATTTGTGCATTGCATAAGGCTACTTTTCTGCCTTCCGAGACTAAGCACTGTCTCCATCTGCATTTTTTTCTGCATCGCATAAGGCTACCATTCTGCCTTACGAGGTTAAGCTCTACCTCCATCTCTGAAACACCGCCAACCTTATTTAAATTCCTGTCGGCTGAATTATCGCCATTTACATTTTTCTACATCGGCTGAAACACCGCCAACTTTATTTAAATTCCTGTCGGCTAAAATATCGCCATTTACATTTTCCTACGTCGGCTGATACACCGCCAACTTTATTTAAATTCCTGTCGGCTGAAATATCGCCATTTACATTTTTCTACATCGGCTGAAACACCGCCAACTTTATTTAAATTCCTGTCGGCTGAAATATCGCCATTTACATTTTTCTACATCGGCTGAAACACCGCCAACTTTATTTAAATTCCTGTCGGCTGAAATATCGCCATTTACATTTTTTCTTCACATCGATTGAAATACCGCCAAATCTTGCATTTCATGGGCTGAAACACTGCCAAATCTTGCATTTCATCGGCTAAAATACTGCCAAATCTTGCATTTCATAGGTTGAAATACCGCCAAACTGTCCAAGGGCATCATTGTTCGGAGACACCATCTTCATAGCCCGAGAACCCCATGCCATGGCCCGAAGACCCCGCTTTATGTTCTGCACATCATTATTCAAAGGCATCATGGTTCGGAGGCACCATTATCATAGCCCGAGAACATCATTTCATAGCCTGCGAATCCTTTATTATGCACTTCATGGCCCAGGACATCATGGTCTGAGGACGTCATCTTAACCGTCCAAAGACAACATTCATGGTACAATGGGAACTTGCATCACATTTAAATTCCGCACGATATGCTTGTATTACTTAATTGCAGGTACGTCAGCTGGCCAGGGCCATTACAGCAGGAGTGATCTCGCTCCGGTTCTCACAGCCCATCAGTACCTGATCACCCTTCCCAACCTAAATATTGCGCCCGTCTCTTCAAAAACCTCCATCGGCATACTCCGTCGATGCATACTGAACTACATATGACCTGATTCCTGTAAAACCAGGGATATGTAGGTAGCTCAGAAACCAAAGCACGGTCAAAACCTTTGCAAGTCATTTCTCGCGGTCAAAATTGGTCATCATATCTTTACCCGACAACTCTTTCATCCTTCCCGGATAAAGAGGGACAGCTGTTGATACCCAATTTTTCCCTATATTTTTATATATGATAAATACTTTCAAAATAGCATGTACATGCATATATAAGCATTCCACAAAGTTTTGGTATTTTTCCTTTATTTTTTAAGATTTTAAAACCAATTTATTGTCTATTATAATACTACAAAATTCAATAATTATTTCCAAACTAGCATTTTTAGTGAATAATTTATTTCATTCTCATATTTACCCTAAGATATAATTGGGGTAATTTTTGTATATTTTTACATTTATTTGGTATTTTTAAGCTAATTGCCTATAATTATAATTATAGCCTATTTTACGATTAACAGCATTCTATAATTATAAAATCACTTTTAGTATTTTTACATTAATATTTATATGTTATTAATTGGTCCAGTACCTTTAATTTATTTTCAAGTAATTTCTTTTACTATTTTTATAAATTAAAAGGGGGAAAATTAGCTATTTAAATGACAGCCCTTTTGTATTTCAATTCTAGCCCAAATTGGACCCCCAATCACACCCTAATCAAACGACCCAATTCTATTGTAACCCGACCCATACCCTTTCTTATCATACCCAAACCTGGTCCCCATTTAACCCAATTAATCACAGCCGTTGATCTTTTGGATCAACGACTACCCTCATCCCTTTCCTTTTTAATTTAAACGACCCCTTACCCTACCTTATTTCTCCTCAGCCGCCACCTCTGAAACCCTCCACTCTCTCAAATTCTCTCAAGGGTTCTCAAACCCTAGCCGCCTCTTGCCGTCTCAGACCAGAGATCCACCGGAATCTATGGCCACCAAAGCCATGGGGATCTCACACCCACCCCCTGGTGCTCTTATGCACCGGTTTTTTGAAGATTCAAGGCCTGACCTTGAAGATCTCTACCCAGATCTCCTTCGATTCAGGGTTCCATGGTCGTCTCCGGTCTACTCCGGCATTTCGTGGACGTTCGAGCCTGAGTCTAACTTCTCCGGCTTAGATCCACGAGTTTTCCAGGCCTTTCTCACTTCTAGGTTTTTTCTGAAACCCTAACCTTTTGAGGTTCTTCTGATTTCTCTAGATCATTCCTAGATCTGTGTTTATCTTGGGGTCTCAAACGTTTTCTCAAAAGTTTCTTTCAAAACATGCTTTTTAACCTTTTCATCTTCCCCGATTTAGGGTTTCTTTGATCTTATTAACGTGCTGTACTGTGATTGTTATATGTTTCTTCTACTATGTTTCTTCTATGATCCTTATGTGCTTCTTCTATTGTGTTTCTTCTACCTTGTTCTTACGAGTTCTTCTACTGTATTTTTTGCATGATTGTTCTTTATTATGTTTCTCTTCTACTGGGAAATACGTGTTCCTTTATGATTTCTGCACTTATTCCGTTAATATTTTCTTTTTGCTTGATTTACTTGTCTTTATCTCTAGACTCGATTAATGGTAAAAAACCCTAGAATTTGGGGTTCACTCGAGTTTTGAGATTATTTGTTATGTGATTTGTTTGTTTCTTATCTCTGCACATGTTGATTTCAAAACCCTAGTCTCTTTGGACCTATTTGAGTTCCTGAAGTTGTTTCCTCTACTGTTCGACTGAGTTTCAAAATCTTTGTGTTAACTGTGTTTCTTCATACGATTCTGACCTCTTACTTGACCTTTCGCATGCTATTCCCTCTTCTCTGAGATGACTACCATGTTCCTATGGTTCTCTACTCAGTGATTTTCTTTGATTGCATGACACCCTTCTTTGTCTTAAATCCAGCCTCGCATGCTTAATGTTTATGCACTTTTTATAGGTCAAATTTCCCTCTCAAAATAACCTTGATTATGGACTGATTTCAAATCTCTTTGTGTAACTTTCATTGCACTCTTGAATTGATTCTTTCCTTTATTGTTTTGATTTCCTTTGTTTTTGGACTTGTTGAAATATTTTCCTTTCGACCCTGCCTTTCTACTTTAGTTGATTTGATCCCATTACCTTAATTACATTAGTATGGGATTCTTACAGGCCTTTCCTTAATTAAGGTCTAATGAACTTAACACCTAATACATGTGGTATACTCGTACTGTGCTGAAAATATTTCCTTATTTGTCATGTCCAGCCCTGCGTGATTTTTTTCTTTATTTAACACTTGCATGCTACCGTTTGGCTTAATTGCTTTATTAAAGGAAGTCTTTGATACTGATTTGATTTTAATAAGACACNAAGAAAGACATGTATATGTGATATTAGATATTGACTAGTGCTAGTTATATATGAAATGAACTAAAGATATATTTTACTACTCTAGGGGATTCTAATAGACTAGAAGTCCTTCCGGCCCCTTGTGACTGTGAATTGAATGAATAAACGGATGAAATCAAGAAATAATTCAACTAACAGTTCGAACCAAGAAATGCTCTTTTCTGCACTCACACTCACACACAAAGTATTCTCTCTTGTTTTTTGTGTTGTGGCTTCTTTTCAAGACATCTGCTCTCTTTTGCTTGTCTCTTTTCGAAACTGGTATGCCTTTATTTAAACTTATGCCTCATCCCTATGTGTTTATTCTGTAGTCTTATTCTTTTGTGTGGTTTGCTGTTCATACTTCGTAACTTATGCTAAGTATTTTTCCTTTCTTTGCTTCTGTTCTCATATGAATCCCTACCCCTAATCCCCTTTATGTGTCGAGTTGAAACCTTGGCCTGACAGTATCCCAATTACTGCCCAGGCCATCGTTTGACCTTCAATAGGTCCTGACTCTCCAATGTTTGGCTAGTAGGCTGGTCAGGGGTGTGCCAACATTCTATGTTGCTGGGCATGACCACCAGCCTGCCTTAGCATCCCTTAATCCCTTCTATTGCACTTACACTTGTTCCTAGATTCTAAGTTCTGCCCCCCTCCAATGAGCCATGCCTTGGGACCTTGAGTTCCCTCTGAACTTGGACGTTGGAGGGCTGGCCCTTCCACACCGCACTTTAATTCAGTTCTGTAATGATATCTGGGTGTAAGTATTGCCTGGAGTTCTTAAAACTCCTTGGAACTTTGACACATTCCAGATATGGGAAAGGCCTTGGAACTTGATCCCGGTAGTTGGCTCATATCATATTGTTAGACCTTGGGTCTGAATTAGGCTCATTGGATGCAGCTTAAAAGCTCTGATGTAATTTTATTTTCTGTTTGATTCATTTGGTCTATAATAAATTTTGTAATAACTTAGGGGGTCTTAGTAAAAAGGGGAGGGCTATCTGCGTATGCATAAGGATAGATATCATGCCTATAGGAGTTTTTCTTTGAATTTCTGCACTTTCACATATAGAAATCATGCTTATCTCTGCATATTCACATATAAAAATCATGCTTATCTCTTCACTTTCATCTATAGAAATCATGGTCACAGGAATTCTGCACTTTCATATGTAGAAACCATGCTCATAGGAATTCTGCACTTTCAAATATATAGAAATCATGCTCATAAGAACTCTGCATATCATATAGATATCCTACTCATAAGAATTCCGCATGTAGGAACCATGTCTTTAAGATTCTGCATTTTTGCATCCATCATAAGGCAAACAGCTGTAGGTCAAAATAATAGTCAACTGCATCCTAGATACCATGCTCGTAGGATTTTCTGCACTCTTGCTACACCTGTAAAAAGTGTTTAAAATTAACAATGCTAGAAAGCATGCCTATAGGAACTATTAACCCAACCTGAATCACTCGTTTTAAGATTAGTCTGTCAGTAGTAACCAAATGCAGAACTCGTAACATTCTGTTAAAACCGGCAACTTTCAGTAATCAGTTCACTTCCTTGTTCTTGAAACCAGTAGATACCATCACTTAGGGAAACAAGTAAGTAGTTAATTAATTGCACCAGTCTTCGATAAGTTACAGCCAGTCGAGCCTAATGCGAACTTCTTGCCTGAAAATATGTAATGAACTAGCCTGCCTAACGTAAAGCATAATTTAGACCTAATCAGTATGTGTAAGACGTGCTAAACTACATGATTTCTATGATTAAAGGAGGTTTGTCTGAGCTTTAATTTCTTTTGTGATCCCATAACTGTCTTATATGTTTTGCATGACGCCTTAGTATTTTAACCTTTTGAACCTCTAAAAAGCCAAGCTCCCTCCCTTTAGGATTAGTGGTCCTAAAGCCTCCAGGACTGATAGGTGGGACGGGTAATAGCACGCTGTAGGTAACGACACCATTTCGGAATTAATACCTTATCGGGGTGGGAAGGGTAGACATGGAGATGATGATCACACGATAACACTACGCGTACGATTGGTTACAGGTGTTGTGTGGATGATCCATGTGATTTATAAACCTAGGACCCCTTGCCCTATGTTACTTTGTTTAATATCAACAAATTCTGTCTTTTCAATCACCCAAAACTCCCCTTTATTTTTTTTACTGCATTATCCCTTTTCCTTCTTTGTTCATAAGTTCCAACATGCTTGTTAGCAACTCTTATGTGTAAACTTATTTGCATACTTGTTTACATTAAAGTCACAACATAGCATGGCCGGGAAGCACACTAGTGGATCTTGAGGGGTGCCTAACACCTTCCCCTTGAGATAATTTCTAGCCCTTACCCGAACACTGGTTTTCCAATTCAAAGCCCTTCTTAGTGTCCTAATGCACTCAATCATTAGGTGGTGACTCTTCAATTCCAAGAACCCAATTCCCAAACGGGAATAGGGTTGTCTTCCCGAATGTCGTAAACCCGATTTTGCGAGAAAAAGGGGGCATCGACAGCCGGTTATTATCATCGCTTTGTGGAGAGTTTCTCATCTATTGCATCGCCCTTGACCAAATCGACCCAAAGGGGTGCTCCTTTCAGGTAATCGCATGAGTGCGAGGAGACCTTTCAAAAGCTCAAGTCTGACTTGACTACAACTCTAGTTGTCACGCCCTCTTTTCTCGCGAAATCGGGTTTCGACACGTGGCAACTCTTTTATAAAAGAGTTTTAAAAGAGAGAGTCGCCACCTAACAGATTAGGGTGCGTTAGGACACCTATTTGCAGATAACTCTAATTAACCAGTTTGCATCACCAAATATCGGGTAAGGACTCGAAATTCCCTCAAAGAGAAGGTGTTAAGCACTCTTCGAGGTCCACAACTGTGGGTCTCACCCGAACTTAATTATAGGAATTAGTCTATGTAATCAATGATAAGAAAAACAAGGAATCTGGGAAGTTCATCATTAAATACAGATAATTGAATGCACGACAAAGTGGGGGGGGGGGGGATCCTAAACATTTTAGCTTAAAGGATCACCCCATGCAATATAAATAATACTTCGTAACTCCCTCAAGATGGGATGTTACTCATATTATTCAGCGGGCACAGATTGTCATCTCCTGCTACTCGATTAATATCATTAAGTCGTTACCTAAAGCGCACTAGTTGATTCTAACACGTGCCTTATGCGTGCACTACCCGTCCCATGCCTATGGTCTAGGAGGCTTTGGACCTCTATTTAGGTAATACTAGACTTCAACTTAGGCTACTCAAAATGACAAAAACTAATTGACATGCAAAACAAGTTGGACTTCATATAAAAGTAGTTAAGGGCTCAAGTTAGCCTCCACACATTGACAACGAATGCACGCGAACACATTCAGCATTTTGACACTTGTAGATTTTGGACTAATTGATGTTATTGAATCATATAGGCGTGATCTCTATGTGATTCTGGATTTTAATGGGCAGGGAGTTTCATATATAGAAGACAATTTCATAATGCAATTTCTAAAAGACTACGTCGTTGCCTCCTGATTATATATTGTGAGCAGTTAAACCTATAGGCATGATATCTAGGTGATTTATGCAATTGTAGACAGTGGCAGGTCACAGAAACAGATCTAGAATTATTTATTGAATCCTATAGGCATGTTTTCTAGTGAGAGTGACAGTGCAGTGTTTGGAAAATTATGAACAAACGAGCAGAAACGATAATTAAACTGATTCCAACCTATATGCATGCTTTATACGGTTTGATTTGATTTTAGATCCTATAGGCATGATTTCTAGTGAGGGAAACAACATAATAAAGGATTTAACAGATTCAGGCATGCATTCTCCAGGTTTTAAAAATCCTATAGGCATGATTTATATAATCTAAACGAAATAGTATGTAAGAAGCAATTCATACATAAATTGGATCATATTGTTTCTATAGGCATGGTCTGTAACTTAACATAATTGAATCAAACGTTGAACCTATGGACACGGTTTCTAGCATATCATGGCTAAACATAATAGGATACCTATAGGCATGATTTCTAACACACAAAATTAAACAACGTAGCATTAACCCTATAGGTAGGATTTCTACCCCACTTTATAACAAATAATAAAATACAAAACTTGTCCCAATTTTTACTAATACCCCAAAATTGTTATTTTAAATAATTATTACAGACCAGAATTTAATGAATGAATTACAAAATAAGTAATTATAGGGAGCCTAGAGCAGGCCCAAATGCACCTGGACAAACTAGGCCTTCAACTCACAGCATCTCCAAAGCCCATGTTCATAGGTACAACATGACCAATGGTGAGTGATTCACCCATATTTCAAGGATAAGCATATAGGACCCAAATCTCTAGTGTGTCAGAGTTCCCAACGGCTTCGAGAACCCAGGACAGTGCTCAGACCAGAGAAACTGATCAATAACAATTCAAGGAAGACTAGGGGCCAAATCCTAGTGTGTTAGAGTTCACAGGGGTCTCATATGGACCCTGAGCTGTGCTCATACTAGAGAGATCAAGGACAGAACCGAAATAGCCTTGGGTTTCAACCGGCTAAGAATGAAGATTCGGAATAGCATAGATGGCAAATGAGAGAGAATGGGCAATGGTTAAGGGATAGAATTTGAAAAGATGTACTTAGTTTTTGGAAGCAGACGTAGCAAAGTTTAAAAAACAAAGAGCAGTTGAGCAGAAGGTCAGCAAGACTTAGAAATAGGTTTAACATTTACCAAAAATAATACATAGGCATAATCGTGTTGAAACAGTTTGGGAGAATCAAGTTTGTAGGATTTACAAAGATTGTCATACACAGAAGCATAATAGGAAACAAGTTAGAACCTAAAATGTCCAATTCATGCTATATATACCAGTGTCTAAAGAAAGCTAGAAAAATAACATTTATACATGATAGGAAGACCCAAATTTGATAACCACCCTAGAGTCAAGCAATGATTGAAGGAACATGGAATCAAGTGAGTCAAAGACAGGCTGAGAGACATATTAACAGGGAAGCAAGTCACAAATTGTTACAAATGTGAAGTAGTCATTGCAGGCACTCAAAGTAGAGTAGGAAAGCAGACTCAGGTTGATCAGTAATCTACACATTCAGGTATTAAACAGTTGACTAATATGAACTTAACAAATTTAAGCCAAGTGCAAGACTAACAAAGTTGCATACAGGAGCACTCTAGAATGCATTAGCAAAACAAACTTAAGAGGGTTTAGGTTAGGCGTGAAAAATCTTAAAACTAGCAGCATTAGGACAAACAAAGGCCAAAAAGATCAAGGCATATACAACTTAACAAAGATAATGCCTCAACATTACTCCTATGCACATTGGATTATGGATTCGTAAAGAATAACATATATAAACCAAGGATATGTAAGAATGCAGCAGAAGTTTAAGTAAGTCACCAGTTACACGAGAAATGCAAGAAAAAAGTACAAAAACCACGGTGTTCGGAATCGTTAATGAACAGCAAAAACTAGAAAATTAATGGCCTTGGCTTTCACCCGGCCAAGACCACAGAATGAGAAATAACAGAGTAAAGTTGAGAGCTAGTGAGATTATAATGATTTTCAAGTCTATCCTACGGGGGAATGGGGGAGGGGTTTAAATAGTACTGAAATTGAACACACAAATATGGCAATAATTAGTCAAACTACTAGAAAGGAAAGCACTTAGAAGTTAATAAGAAAAGAAAAGTTAAAAATCCTAATTTAGGCAAAATATACAAAATCGGCAAGAATAAGAAGCAAAGCGGTGCATATAGATAAATAGACAGAGATTTTAACAAAATAATTAAAGGATCGAACCGGATTTTGTTTGATTTTGAAGAATCAAAAATCCCAAATTTAGGGCAAGTAAAAATCCGCAGAAATAACAAGCAAAGGGTCATAATAAGATGCATATAGATATATAGACGAAATAATTAAAGAATCAAACAAGATTTGATTAGATCTAGAAAGATCTGAAACCTTAGTTTTAGGGAAAGTAGGAAAAATCAAAGATACTCGTAGGTTCATGGAAATCCATACCGTAACAGAGAAACAAAGACGGAAAAAGGTCCAGAAGTTGAACCATTCAGGTTCGAGGTTAAAGAGATCCGCTTGCCATGTATAGGAAAGTGGTATATAGAAAGTCCCAGTACCAAAGAGAGGTGAGATATGGTAAGAAACCACTAGGGAATCCCATGTCTGGTTGGATTAAGGGGAGAGATTAGGGGAGACGACTAGGTTTTAGGGCAGAGAAGAGAAAAGAGGAATTAGGGGCGGCGGGCCGGTGAGAATGACTAGGGTTAAGGAGGTTTGGTTAGTTAAAACGGGCAGGTATAATGTGGACCGTTGATCTCAGAGATCAACGATCACGATTAAAGGGAGTTCTGAGTTGAATAGTTTAATTGGGTAAGGGTAATCGGGCCAGGGGTTATTGGGCTGGTGTAAGGGTATGGGTTTGGGTCCGAATTTGGTTGCAATTTGAGGCCAAATTTTAAATACCCAAATTAAATTAGTAAATAATTGTAATAAATAATAAACATATCATTTGCGCATAAAAACAAATAAAAATAGTTATTTAACACTATAAAGGTATAAAACGATTATTTTGGCATAAACAAAGTAATTATAAATACATATAGGCTATTATTGCAAATATGCAGTTTTAGCCTTTAAAAATGCTAATATAATTATGACAAATATGCTAAAAATATTTAAAACCTGATATTTATGTAAATGATAAAATTAGGTTATAAAATCATTATAAAATAATTTATTAGGCAATTAATAAGTATTTATATCAACGTCTGCCCCTCATTACCCGAGAAGGATGAAAGAGTTATCGTGTAAAGAAATGATGATAGATTTTGACCGAATGAAGTGATTTGAAAAATACAGGCCGCACTCTGGTTTCTGAGCTGCCTACATATCTCTGATTTAACAGGAATCAGGCCGTGTGTAGTTCTAGATCCAACGGTGAACAAAATCGATGGAAATGTTGTATGAACGGTAGTGTGTTTCGGCAGGGTTCTTTGATAGTATCGGATGAATTTATGCGAAGCCACGAATGTGAATTTGAGACTTAGGCTTATTATAAAAATTCTCAACTTCTCGGACAATTTCCTCAGGGATTATATCTTCTTCTTCTACTTCATCTGAATCACTATCATTATGTTGCATTGTCCCATTACATGTCACAATTTGGTTTATCAGCACAAGAAATAATAATGTTGTAGTTGAAAAATGTAATAGATAGTTATACAAACAAAAATAACAATACATTTATTAAATCTCGAAAACATCAAAATAGGTACGGCTCGATGACTCGAGCAATTATTTCAAAACAAAATGTGTCTTAAAACAAAATACTTGTCACGCCCCAAAATCGAGGGACATGACCGGCACTCGACCGGGTAGCCCCAGTCAAGCGGACCTGGGTGCCTTTCCTATCCCACGTGTTACCCCGTATTTTCATTGCTCATTAATCAAGGAATTAGCCATTTATAATTAAGACGCCTTTTTACAAAACATACATGGTTAATTAATGAGGTTTACAACTTACATCGCCCAACATACAAAATACATATTTACATAAGTTCGTAACCAATATTTACTGTCTACGGAGCCTCTAAGGATACAAAGGATAATACAATACTTGCCGGTAACAAGGCTCCGGATATACCTTACACAATTACCCAAAACATGACTCCGGAATAAAAGCGGCATGAGCCACGCAGGGCCCCGAGAGGAAAGGGGCTCACCAATACAGCTGACGGAAAGTGGAGGGGAGCTACTGTCGGTGGACTGGAGTACCTGCTATGGATCCACCAACAATCATAACACGAATTTAGCGCCCCCGGAAAAAGGGATGTCAGTACATTTGAATTGTACTGGTATGTATGAACAAACCTTGCCCTAGCAAACTTAAACAATAGACAAGTAACAAGTAGTAATGGAATCAACAATCAAATACACATGAAAGGAAACAATCAAGCCAAACAAGTTTAGAATCTCTCCATTTCCCCTTCAACATTTTCACATCTATGATTTCACAACTTTCTCATATTTTCATTTCAAAAAGTGATTTCGATCACTTTCCACCCTTAGTACCTCTGCCACCCTTATTACCTCGGCCATCCTTATCACCCCAACCCACAATTTATCATTTTGTGTTGCGGCACGTAACCCGATACCACCGGACAATCACCTTTCACCAACAACACAACAACAACAACAATTCACAAAGAACAACAACAACAATTCTCAAGGAATAACAACAACAATTCACAAGGAATAACAACAATAATTCACAAGGAATCTCCATAACCATAAATGCCATTTCCATCATACTCAACAACTCATATGCATTTTTTGTACAACGATAATTTTCCACGACAAGCCATACATGTTATTACCACAGCTGTTCCGATTGCATCAATTACTATTTCCTTCCATCATTTGTTTCACAATTCTTACTACATAGCAGATTCACAATCACATACCTGGTTCATTGCCAATTACTTACACCATCTTATCGAAAGACATAACAACAAACACTCAACTGTTTCAATCACAAGAATTCCACAGACAATCCACTTAGAAATCATATACCAAGCACTCAAGCACCAAACAAGGTGATTTTACAAAGGTCAAAGTTATCCATACATACCTCGTTTAAGCTTCCCTTAATTTACTACAACGTTCCGAAAATTCTAGAAATTCCAATCTAATATGAGACATAACAAAATTGAACACAAATTAGAAAGGTATTCATGGTTTCAGCTCATTTGAGCATTTTATCAAATATTAGTTGAGCATCTTAGTTTCAAATCTCTTTTTCAAGGTTTTTGCTTCATTCCCCAACCAAATCTTTACTTAATAATGTTAAACAATCTTCCCACAAACCTAATTTGTACATGTATGTATACATAATAGTATTACACCCAAGAATCATACCTCAATACCCTATCTCATACCCCAAACTCGAAATTAAAGCCTAATGTATAGAATCTTACCTCTTGCATGAAGAACTTATGAATGGGCTCTTTGATTCTTGAAGGTTGTTGCAAGATTTGGATGATTATGAAGCTAGAGCTCTCCTTTCTCTCTCTATATGCTCTCATCTCTCTCTAAAATCAGTAAGAAATGACCCCAAATTGAACCCCAAAGCCTATTTATTGAAATGGGGTCGGGTTATAAAAATTGGAAAATTAACCCTCTGATGTCGGGTCTGCAATAGCAGAACGGACCGCAAAATGATAATGCTGGCCGCATAATGCACCGCCAAATCGGCGCCAAAAACTGGGCTATACTTGCCCAGTCTGCGACAGAAATGCGACCGGTTTTGCGGTCGCAGATTTGACACAGGATCGCATTTTCAAGCCTTTGGTAATTTGATCATAACTTTGTGTTGGAATGTCCAAATGACGAACGGTTTGAAGTGTTGGAAACTAGACTCGAAGACCTTTCATTTGATAGGTTATTCAGCACATAAAACTTTATACATATTTAGATATGATTGCTCAAAGCATGGACTAGTGCAAGCTCATTTGGAATTTTAGCCTATTATGAACTTTTCCAATTTTTCTTAGACTTAGGCCTTTCCTAGGACCCCAAATTACTTACCATAAGACTTATACACATATTTACCAAATCCAATTGATGTAAACCATGTTAATAGCATATAAAAAAAATATTAGAATAAGCCTACGTGGCACCATGAGATCCCAGGTTACTTAGCGAAATTTTCCGGCGCCTTACATTCTCCCCCCCCCCCCCCCCCAGGATCATTCGTCCTCGAATGAGAATTTTGAAAATTTGTTGGTAATTTTTCACTAACTCCCCTATTTTTAGAAAATTTCGCCAGAGTTTCCTTTGTAATTTGGACATATCTACCTGTCAGAGAGCCCCCGAAATATATTTCCAAGCACCATTACACAACTCCTATTATCCCTACAACTGGTATACAATTCATTTCCTCAGCACTTGCACATATTCAATCACTTGACGCATTTTTGCACATAGTTTGGTCACTTCAATGAGTCCCATACAGTTCAACCAATACACTATACGCGTTTCAATTAATCATTCACTTATCACAAGAGTTCTTACAAAACTTTCATTTACCAAAAAGGGTTTGCACATGACTCAAATAATCATAACACATACAATTCCTGCACAACTTGAGGAGTTACAATAGTAAAGCATTTAGGGGAGATATGGGGTGTCTTTGCACCAAATGGAACACAACATTAGTTTTCTTAAAGATAAGAGTTCGCACGATCACTACTAGACTTGTTCAAACAGATGGGGATATTTTTCTTTCATTTCATCTTCCGCCTCCCATGTGGCTTCCTCAACTCGATAAGGCACCACAATATTTATATATCAATGACAAGAACCTCAGCATTACAAACACTACTTTATCACGATGATACCTGGGCATGGACTGCACATTTTTAAATCATATCACCTAGAAGGTACCTTTCAAATCAAAACAACTGCTATGCAATCAAGAGAAAATATTTTATTTCCACAACACTCTGGGCCTTCAATGGCCTCTTATATCTACAAACTTTGCCAGAACACACTCATCGGAGCAATTTCGACCCCTAACCTTACTTAACAAGGATAACAAGTAGATATTTCGCATAAGCTAACTATCCACTAACTTCACCTTCAATGATTCCCACCGGAATGATACACAATTGATATCCACCTACTTTCTTAGACATAGACATGTGAATCTAAGAAATATATGGCGAACAACTACGGGGACACTTCATACTCCTAGTGCGGCCTAATGTGGAATTCACTTATGCAACCTTTATTATCAAATCACATAACATCTTCAGGGGAAAAATATTGAGAATAGCCTCCTCACCCTCCAAACTCAAAATCTCTAGGCGAACACTCACACTAAACCATTGATGACCTTCAACAATTACTCTAAGATGTGCTATCATACACTAACCATAAAATTACCTATCAAATATACATGTGATCACACTGTGAAGCTTCATCTTTGACTCGTCTGAACTTACAATACCCAATGGATCTAATACAATGAGGAACAACAGAGTTCAAGATCAGGCTGGAGTTATTCAGGAATCCATTAATACGCTGAGTAGAGTACTTTCTGAGGTTATATGCTAAGGGACACGAAAGTTACAACTAACAATGCTGACATGGTTAATCACTGTGACAACGTCAATTATTACACAAATGAGGCATAGGGGTAAGTAGTATACTGGCAATTGGAATCACTTAGAAGGAATATTCAAGTACATGACCCAGTCGTTCCCTAGGGTGAAGGGAAAATCAATTCATGCTCTGGTAACTTGAATGCAATATGGGATTCAAAATACATGATGCGGAATTACACTCCTGACGTTAGATGACACAAGGAATCTATGTTGTAAGCCCATGAGGATGAAATGATGTTGAACAATTATGAGATTATCACATTTCGGACAGCTTAACCCTTCCTGATAGTTGATCATATATGAGAGAACTAAAGATACGGACACTTGTCTTTCAAATCAATATGCACATGATATGTGCAAAAATTCTGAAGGCATCTAATCTCACCCCTTTCACGAGTAAAACCACATAGCTCGGATATCTAAATGTTGGGATGAAATCATGTATTGGTTAGAGGCGTTCTAATAGTTAACATGATGCTCCGGGGAGAAAGACAAATGACACTCCTATCCACCCAAAGAGATGGAATACCAAGGGTAGCAAAACTCCCCTCACATGAAAATGATATAGTCAATTATTCTAGAAGTCGAGTGAGAAGGAGGCCACGTAACCCATTCAATCCGACCCATTTAAGACTTTTGAAAAGGACATACACTTTGGTTTGAAATCAGGGCAATTAAATCTTGAGCCTTAAGGAAAAATCATTACTTTTTGAAACCCAATGGATATGCCCTCATGGTCCTAGAAAATCATTAACAACGAGGAGAAAGTACTTAAAACCATTACGAGTTGGTATAAAACAAGACCTCAAAGTGCTCACATGGATAAGTTCGAAAGAATGAGACGTCTTAATGCATTTATCGAGGAGAAGTAACCTGGGTTATCTAGTCACATGGATAAGCAGAGCAAGTAAATGGTTGTTAGAAGAACATCTACAAAGAATACCCGCAGTATTTATTTATTTTAACAAAAGGAATATGTCCCCTTCCTTAATGCTACAAGACTTCCTCTTTGATGCCATGAAACGTAAATGAATTACCCACTTTCAGTGTCCTTTTAGAAAAGGGTACTTGTAGAGTATAAAAATGAGGTGAATTTAATTGGATCGTATAGTTGGATGACTAGTCAAGACATTGAGATAATATCGCATTGAAGATTACGGGTAAACAACACACCATGCAAAACAAATGAAAAGAAAGTGAAAGAGCCTTATGGAAGTAACCTTTACATTGTATCCACTAGGAAGGGTGGTAATATAAAGAGATTACGAGAAGTTAACCCCTTTTTTTTGAAAGAAGATCTCTGTATGAAGTCACGTGATGTATAACTCCAAAATTTCTAAAACCCAATTATGTTTAACAACTCCACTTCATAATGAAGCACTACAACACACTTCTACACAACCAACTATTGCAAACCACATTGGGAGATGCTATAAGACTTATTAGAGAGAAAGGCTTTGACATATGAATGTGTTACTAGGTGTATTTCTCCTTTGTCAACCCAAAACCTAAAGGCGAGAGTTAGACTGATAAGCAGATCATTGGACTAGCACAAGTGTAGGTAATCCATTATCGGAAAGAGATCATTCAATTTCAGTAATTGCGGCATGCTATCAACCCTTGATGAACTTGAAATGATATGAGAACCCAATGAGATAATACAGAATAATCATGGAGGGTTTGCAGATGTTCATAATGAGTTCTTCATGGATTTCAACTTGAGAACTACCCAGATGCTAATGAAATACAGAAGAATATGAGAAACAGGCGTTGTGCTATAATAACCCCCAAAAGGTGTGCTTGGTCTTGACGGAGAGCCTAGTAGGGGTCCTTACGAGAAAGGAAGTGTTACCATGACTCATGGAAGGATATGTTCTCTCATGGTCATCGAACAATTGTGGGGAAATTGGCACAATGGATTCACTAACTAAAGAACACAATGAACACATGTTATGGAGGTGTAAAGAGAGAGTAAACATTTGTTATGAGCTGGACATGCTTCTGCTATATTAACTCCCAATTGCAATTTACGACCATGCCACGAGCAACCACAATACTAGGACAAAGTGAGCTACTTACTGCGGGATGTCCCAAGTGGATACGAAAGTTATGGCAAAACAATATTTTCCTATGACGGGGATGTGAGGATCCCAACTTTAAAAGAGAGACTTTATGCACATGGTGACCATTTCGATTGGCATGCACTCATGTGATAGGTGTTAAGGTATGCTCTTATGTTACTAGGCAGTGAGAAGATTTCATGATGATATTCGCAAGAGAGTAGATTGACTGTTCAAACCATATAAGCCATATACACAACTGAGTAAAAGAGTGACTTGAGAAGGATCGCAACGCTGGGATGCTTTGCATGGAACTTGACACCACACAGGTAAATTTTACGATGGTGCATGTATAGGCACAAGCGAGTAGATTTTGTCCAATTAAATAAAAGATTCTGTAAGAAATTCATCGGATATAGTCCCTTGGTGAGAATTTAGGAAGAGCAAGTGGGAAGTATCAATCCTAGAGTTATAACTTAATTTAAGGGCATAATCATAGAACTTAATTCCAAAAGAATGTAAATGAGAGAATTCACAATAGAGTAGATTCACGAATAGTGTGTCTCGTTCGAAGAGTCGATACACGCACTGTTTTGTTATTCAACACCTTGTTAAGACCATGTTTATGAGAACTCTTCAATATGGATGTACATATACAATGAGTAGAAATTTTCATTTGACTCCCTTAAAGACTTTAGGTTGGTAGGGCAATAGCTTAACGATACTCCTCGACTCCACATCCCTAACGTACGTAGGTAACATACTGATATACTACATGATCTGGTGGTGCAGAGACATCAATAGGGACAAGGACACTCCCTTCTTAGCGATATGTTTTACCAATCCATCCACAGCTCAATACATTCTCCTAACAAGTCCTTGGGCAATCCACTCGGACTCAATGGTGGGATCAATCCCTCCTTGCATGCTTCAAATTCGCAGATTATGGTATCAAGGTCACCAATCTTGAGAATAAGACTTAGAGAGGAAATCAACTCCCTAACTTGAGCTCTATCGCACGATTGGAGTATCAAAGAAAGGTGAAATTCCTAAATGTCCGAATAGCCTCCAACATATAGATGTGGTCGACAACACACCGATAAGAAGGACTCTACTAGACACGGCTCCGAGACATCCTAGGACACTTTAAAACCTTAGGCTCTGATACCAAGTTTGTCACGCCCCAAAATCGAGGGACATGACCGGCACTCGACGTGGTAGGGCGAGTGAAGGGGAGGTGGGTGCCTTTCCTATCCCACGTGTTACCCCATATTTTCATTGCTCATTAATCAAGGAATTAGTCATTTATAATTAAGACACCTTTTTACAAAACATACATGGTTAGTTAATGAGGTTTACAACTTACATCGCCCAACATACAAAATACATATTTACATAAGTTCGTAACCCACATTTACTGTCTACGGAGCCTCTAAGAATACAAAGGATAATACAATACTAGCCGGTAACAAGGCTCCAGCTATACCTTACACAATTACCCAAAACATGACTCCGGAATAAAAGCGGGATGAGCCACGTAGGGCCCCGAGAGGAAAGGGGCTCACCAATACAGCTGACGGAAAGTGGAGGGGAGCTACTGTCGGTGGACTGGAGTACCTGCTATGGATCCACCTACAATCATAACACGAATGTAGCGCCCCCGGCAAAAGGGAGGTGAATAGATTTGAATTGTACTGGTATGTATGAACAAACCTTGCCCTAAGCAAACTCAAACATTACACAAGTAACAAGTAGTAATGGAATCAACAATCAAATACACATGAAAGGAAACAATCAAGCCAAACAAGTTTACAATCTCTCCATTTCCCCTTCAACATTTTCACATCAATGATTTCATAACTTTCTCATATTTTTCATTTCAATAGTGATTTCGATCACTTTCCACCCTTATTACCTCGGCCACCCTTATTACCTCGGCCACCCTTATCACCCCAACCCACAATTTATCATTTTGTTTTGCGGCGCGCAACCCGATCCCACCGAACAATAACCTTTCACCAACAACACAAAAACAACAACAACAATTCACAAAGAACAACAACAACAATTCTCAAGGAATAACAACAACCATTCACAAGGAATAACAACAACAATTCACAAGGAATCTCCATAACCATCAATACCATTTCCATCATACTCAACAACTCATATGCATTTTATGTACAACGATAATTTTCCACGACAAGCCATACAAGTTATTACCACAGCTGTTTCGATTGCATCAATTACTATTTCCTTCCATCATTTGTTTCACAATTCTTACCACAAAGCAGATTCACAATCACATACCTGGTTCATTGCCAATTACATACACCACACAAACACTCAACCGTACCAATCACAAGAATTCCACAGACATTCCACGTAGAAATCACATACCAAGCACTCAAGCACCAAACAAGGTGATTTTACAAAAGTCAAAGTTAGCTATACATACCTCGTTTAAGCTTCCCTTAATTTACTACAACGTTTCGGAAATTCTAGCAATTCCAATCTAACATGAGACATAACAAAATTGAACACAAATTAGATAGGTATTCATGGTTTCAGCTCATTTGAGCATTTTATCAAATACTAGTTGAGCATCTTAGTTTCAAATCTCTTTTTCAAGGTTTTTCCTTCATTCCCCAACCAAATCTTTACTTAATTATGTTAAACAATCTTCCCACAAACCTAATTTGTACATGCATGTATACATAATAGTATTACACCCAAGAATCTTACCTCAATACCCCATCTCATACCCCAAACTCGAAATTAAAGCCTAATGTATAGAATCTTACCTCTTGGATGAAGAACTTATGAATGGGCTCTTTGATTCTTGAAGGTTGTTGCAAGGTTTTGATGATTATGAAGATAGAACTCTCCTTTCTCTCTCTATGTGCTCTCATATCTCTCTAAAATCAGTAAGAAATGGCCCCAAAATGAACCACAAAGCATATTTATTGAAATGAGGTCGGGTTATAAAAATTAGAAAATTAGCCCTCCGATGTCGGGTCTGCTATAGCAGAACTAACCGCAAAATGAGAGCTGGCCGCATAATGCACCGCAAAATAGGCGCCCAAAACTGGGCTACACTGGCCCAGTTTGCGACAGAAATGCTACTGCAAAGTCAGAAATGCAACCGGTTTTGCGATCGCAGATTTGACATAGGATCGCATTTTTCAGCCTTTGGTAATTTGATCATAACTTTGCGTAGGAATGTCCAAATGATGAACGGTTTGAAGAGTTGGAAACTAGACTCAAAGACCTTTCATTTGATAGGTTATTCATCACATAAAACCTTACACATATTTAGATATGATCGCTCAAAGTATTGACTAGTGCAAGCTCATTTGGAATTTTAGCCTATTATGAACTTTTCCAATTTTTCTTAGACTTAGGCCATTCCTTGGACCCAAAATTACTTACCATAATACTTATACACATATTTACCAATTCCAATTGATGTACACCATGTTAATAGCATATAAAAAAAATATTATAATAAGCCTACGTGGCACCACGAGATCCCAGGTTACTTAGCGAAATTTTTCGGGGCCTTACAATACTGGAAATATCTTAAATGCTTAAAATGGCCTTTAAAAATAGATCATGCTAATTGCCAGGCTACCCAGGAGCTTGACGGGCCCGAGATGGTGCAGCAGTCCAATTTTTGGGAACAACTCCCTTCTCCATGGTCTGAATGGTGAGGTCTTCTTCCTCCTCCTCCTCAACTATTACATTGCAGTCCATGTATTCATCATCCAGAAACAAATCCATTAGGATAGCTAAAGCCTCATCTTCTTCAGATCCCCATATCAGGTCAGTTTGTTGAAAATAATGTAATGTGGTATTGGTTGTTCACGAGGGTTATAGGGGCCACGCCATGGCGGCGACCAATCATCGTACTCCTGCTAGGTGTACCGATACCCAAGTCCAAAGGTGGTATCATGACGTTTTGGTTGTATTGCCTTAGTGATACCCTGGAGATTCTTATTGAGACCTTTACCGGGTTCATACCCTGTCCATTACAGTGTAATTTCGATCTTATTACTCCACCACTTGTCTTTCTCTATTGCATTGACACGCTCAATGTGGTTGTACATTTCTCCACCCAACTTTCTTCTATTCTTGACAATCGGAATAGTTTGATGCGTATATAGGATTACTTCCGTCTCCATGAATGATCACCTCCTGATAGTTCCATTTCAACTTCACGGCCTGTTGTAGCGTAGAAGCTACAGCTCCAGCAACATGTATCCAAGGTCGTCCCACAGAAAGATTGTACGTAGAAGATGTCCAATACATGAAACTCAACATCAAACCAAGTCGGGCCCATCTGCAAACAAAGGTTGATTTCTCCAATTGTGGCCCTTTGAGACCCATCAAATGCTTTCACATTCATACTCCCTGCTTGTATCTCATGGAAATCTTTACCCAACCTTTTCAAAGTAGCTAACGGTCAAATGTTGAGGCTCAAACCCCCATCTATTACGACTCTGGAGATGAATTTGGCCTCGAACTATACGGTGATGTGTAGTGCCCTGTTGTGACTTAGCCCTTCAGGTAGTAGTTCGTCTTCGTGAAAGGTGATCTTGCAGCTCTCTAATACTTGGCCTACCGTGTTGGCCATCTCTCCGCTGGTGATGTTGTTGGGCACGTAAGCTTTATTTAATACTTTCATTAACGCATTCCTATGCGTCTCAAAATCATGTAGCAGCGATAGAATGGAAATCTAAGCTGGGGTTTTGTTCAAATGGTCCACTATAGATTACTCCCTTGCTTGCACCATTCTCCAAATATCATCTGGGCTGGTTTCAATGATATGTTGTTTGGGAGAGACTTCTTTACTTGTTCCTCCCAAATGCTCAGGTGTGTAAACCCTACTGGTCCTGGTTATGCCTTGTGCGACACCGGTTTCTTCCATTTTCCCTTTTCCTTTCCTTCTCGCCTCTACAACATAGTTCCATGGTATAGCATTGGAATTAATGGACAGTGTGGGTGTTACTATCACAGTGAAGGGTGTGGTCACTTCCACCTCAAACGGAGCTGGTGCGACTGAGGGCATTGTTGTTTTAACATCAAACAGAGTTGGAGTGGCTATTTTAACCTCAATTGGTGACTGAATTTGCACTATAATGGGTGTGAGAGTGACTAGAGGTATTGTGGTTTTATCCCCTTCACGAATGAGTCCAATTGATCGTTCTGAATCCCATTCTTCATCAGTTTCTATCACATTTACCCCCCACGCCCCTGTTGTCCGGGAGGGGATTGTTGTGGATATTAGGTGTGACCTCTTTTGCTTGTATAACCTTGGTGCCAATCAGCGTCTGGATCTTATCCTTCAAAGTGCGAAATTCATCAATAGTGCGTCCCTTCATGCCCGAGTGATAGCCACATGTCTTGTTCGGACTAACGCACTGAGAAAGTTTTCCATAGCAATAGTGGGAATGTGGGTGACATAACCAGCAGCCTTCAAACTTTCATAAAGCTGATCGATGGGTTTAGCGATAGGAGTGTATTGTCTGGGTAGTCTACTGTCAAAATTTTGTCTGGGTTTCTGGTAGTTTCGGTGAGCTGGTGGTGGTGAGTGGTAATACATGGTAGGTGGCGGCGGGTTGTTGGCATCTAGGAAGTGAAGGCTAATATGTGGATGGTGGTATTTGGTATGTGGGGGGAGATATCAGACCCTAGGCTACCATTACTGCACCAACCTCTTTCTTCTTAGAGATACCTCCTGACTGCAAGGCTTTGTTTGTAGCTTGGAGTGCCTCAAAGTTTGTCATCATTCCGCTTTTAATTCCCTCTTCTATTCTTTCTCCTAATTTGATAACGTCAGAGAACTTATGGGTTTCAATAACCATCAACATTTCATAGTATTGTTGATCTTGAGCTCTGACGAAGAACTTATTGATCTGCTCTTTTTCCAATGCCATCCTTACTTTCGCAGCTTCCGATCTCCACAGAGTAGCATACTCGCAAAAAAGTCTCCATTTGCTTCTTCTTGAGATTCTAGATATAGAAGATATCTGGTGCATTCTGTATTAAACCTGAATCGATCCATGAAATTTGATGCCATGTTTACCCAACTAACCCATTTCTTTGGATTTTGACTGATGTACCAAGATAGGGCATCTCCAGTGAGGCTCCTCATGAATAATTTCTTACGAATCCTTTCATCTTTTGCAACCCCTACGAGCTTGTCACAGTATGTCCTTAGATGCACCTTTGGGTCACCTGTTCCGTCAAATATCTTGAACTTAGGAGGTTTGTTACCCTCTTACAGTTCTACCTCCGGCTGAATGCACAAATCCTCATAGTTTAATCCCTTGATGCCTTTACCCCCGTCGACACCTTGGACTCGACTTGTGAGCTTCTTAAGTTCTTCTTCCATATTCTTTATGAGCAGGTCCTTCTCGCCGGATTCAGGCATGTATAGGGTTTGTTGTGGAGTGTGGGGCAAGGTTTCTATATGGGGTTCTTTTGATGGACTCCAGGTATTTGGGTGTATTGGTGGACGCTGGTTGAACTTTGAGTGTCGGGAATAGGTTATGGTGCGTTCTGAGGAGTATGATAGGTAGTGGTTTGTGGATACTGGGTTGGTTGATGATGATGTTGTGGAGGAGTTGGTACTGGTGGAGGATTGGGATTTTGAGGCAGTGTGACATATTGGTGAGGTGCGAGAGGATTTTGTAGATCCTGGTTTGGTGTATTTTGGGGAGGTGCTGGGTCTTTAGTGTTTTGTTGGTTGATGTCGGGGACGTTCAAGGTGAGGGAGAGGTTTCCCAAGTTTTGAACCTGCTCATGTTCCCCTCGTAACTCTAGTATCTTTTGCTCTAGTCGCAAAACCAAGTGTCGCGCCCCTTTTTCTCACAAAATAGGGTTTCGACATTGAAAACTCTTTTAAGGGTTTTTAAAGAGAGAGTTGCCACCTAACGGATTAAGGTGCGTTAGGGCACCTATTTACTCATAACTCTGTTTAACCAATTTGCGTGGCCAAAGATCGGACAATGGCTTGAAATTACCTCGAAGAGAAGGTTTTAGGCACTCTTCGAGGTCCACAACAGTGGATCCCGGCCGAACTCAATTATATGAATTAGTCTATGTGATCAAAGATAAGGAAACGAAGAGATCCGGGTAGTTCATTATTAAACAAAAATAATTGATGAAAGACAAGGTGGGGGGTCCTAAATTTTTTAGCCTAAAGGATCACCCCGTGCAACATAAATAATACTTCGTAACTCCCTCATGATGGGGTATTACTCATATTATTCAACGTGCACAGACTATCATCTCCTGCTACCCGATCACTATCTTTAAGTTGTTACCTAAAGCATACTAGTTCAATTATATCTTGTACCCTATGCGTGCACTACCCATCTCCTATCTATGGTCCAGGAGGCGTTTGGACCTCTATTTTGGATAGTTCTAGACCTACTTAGGTTGCTCAAAATGAGAAAACTAGGCGACATACAAAACAAGTTGGATTTCACATAAAAGTAGTTAAGGACTCAAGTAAGCCTCCACACTTATACAACAAATGCATGCAAACATATTAGGCATTTGAGAGTTTCACAATTTGGATCCAATAAACATGATTTCTAAGTGATTCTGGATTTATAACGCACAAACAGTTTCATGTGCAAAGCCATTTAATACGATTTCTAAGTGACAACGTAGTTGCCTAATGATTATAGGTTGTAAGCGATTAAACCAATAGGAATGATATCCAGGTGATTTATGCAGTGCTAGGTAGTGACAAGCAATCTGAGATATTCAGAATTAATCAGTCATTCCTACAGGCGTGATTTCTAATGGCGTATAATGAGGTAGTGTTTTGAATCTTAATTTTAGTGCGCAACACGGATGGTGATCATCCTATAGACATAATTCCTACCCCTGGTTTTAGTTCGTATAGGCATGCGTACTAAATGGACAAGTATGACACCAGCATATCAATCAGTTAAGAACTATATAGGCATAATTTCTGAAGAGGCGGAGTTGTATATGCTGCAATGCAAAATTGAATTTTTGTTATTTTATTTCCTATAGGCATAGTGTCTAATCATGTAAAGCAAAGTAGGAAGGATATTCGTATTTGAACCAAAGTAAACCCCTATAGGCAGGTTATCTAACATACAATAGCAGAATGTGCTTCAATAAATAAACCCCTATAGGCAGATTATCTAACACAATAGCAGAATGAGCAAAGTAAACACCTAGAGGCAGGATTTCTACCCATTCTCATGCAAACGTTGAAAATAAACCTAGTTTTCCCAATTCACTATTGCCCCAATTGTTATTACAAATAATTATTACAGACCACAATCGAATAAATGAATTGCAAAGTATATAAACTATAGGAAGCTTGCAGCAGGACCAAATACACCTGGACAGGCCATGCCTTCAACTCACAGCATATCTCCAAAGCTCATGTTCATAGGTACAACATGACCAATGGTGAGTGATTCACCAATATTTCAAAGATAAGCATACAGAACCAAAATCTCTAGTGTGTCAGAGTTCCTAAGGGCTTCAAGAACCCAGGACAGTGCTCACACTAGAGAAACTGATCAGAAATAGTTCAAGGAAGACTGGAGACCAAAATTCTAGTATCAGAGTTCACAAGGATCTCACATGGACCCCGCAGTGCTCACTGGAAAGGTCAAGAACCTGAATAGCCTTTGCTTTCAGCTGGCTAGAATGAGGATTCAGAATCGCATCGGTCACAAGGGAGTGGGCCATGGTTAAGGGACAGAATTTGAAAAGATGTACTTAGTTTCAGGAAAGCAAACATAGCAAAGTTTAAAAACATAAAACTGTTGATCACAGGGTCAACAAGACTTAGAAACAACTCCATCACATAGCTAAACAATACATAGACAGGATTATATTGAAAGATTTAGGGAGAAACCAGTTTGTAGGATTTACACAATCACATAGGTGCATGATACCAAACAGTTAAAGCCTAAAAGGTCTAATTTATGCTAAGTATACGCCCTAGTACCAAAAAAAAGTCGTGTTAACTCACTCAACAAATAAAACAGCATTTAGACATGTTATGAAAAATACAAATTTGATAACTACCCTAGTCAAATAATTACGGAAGGAATTTGGAAACAAATGAGCCAAGGACATATGAAAGACAGGTTAACAAGGCAGCAAGCCACATATTGTTAAAAATGTGAAGCAGCCATTTGCAAGAACTCAAAGTGGAGTAGGAAAACAGACTTAGTTTGATCAGTGAATGCAGACGTTCAAATATTGACCAGTAGACTAATATGAACTCAAAAGATTGAATGCAAGTGAAACTAACAAGGTTGCATACGAGAGCAATCTAGAAATGTATTAGCTAAACAAACTTAAGAGGGATTAGATTATTCAATTAGGTGTGAACAATCCCAGTACTAGCAACATGAGGTGAAACTTAAATACTAAAGAGACTTAAAACGAGTGCAAAGTTAACAAAATCACATATAAGAATAAACCAGAAACATATAAGGCCATGAACTTTAGAGACGAGAACACATGCAAGTCATAACTACATAAGAACAAAATAACCAAGGTTCGGTTACTCACCAGTTAAACGGAAACAAGAAAGAGCAGTAGCAAGAATCCAGAATTTCTAGCCTTTTCTTTCAGTCGGCCAAGAACTAGAGTATAGAACAAATAATGAAAGAAAAAAATAACAAAACTCAAGATTTTTAGTGATTAATGCAACTCAGCTCTGTTCTAAAGGGGAATGAGGAGGGGTTTATATAAAACTGAATTAGAACACACAAATATGACAAAGTACTAGAAAGAAAAGCGTGTAGCATTTGATAAGGAAAAAGTTGAAACCCTAATATAGGTAAATATATATGATTTGCAGAAAATAACAAATAAGGAGATGCACATAGATAGAGATTTTAAGAAAGTAACTAAAGAATCGAACAGACTTGGCTTGATTTCGAAGAATCAAAACCCCAAATTTAGGGTAAGTAAAAATTAGTCAAAAATTAACAGCAAGAGTTATAATAAAAATGCATAGAGACATATAGATGGGATTAATTAAGGATTGAACCAGATTTGGTTCGATTTCAAAGAATCAAAAACCCTAATTTTAGGGTAAGTAAAAAGTCAGTCATAAATTAATGAAGAGAGTTATAATAGGATACATAGAGTCATATAGATGGGAACATTAAAGGAAAATAATTAATGTACCGAGAACCATATTAGATCTAAAAAGATTTGAACCCTTGTTTTAGGGTGAGCAAATAATCGCAAAGAATCTCAGAGATTCATACCATAAAAGAAAAGAGAACGAACACAGATGGAAAAAGGCAAAGATTTGAACCAGATTTGGTTCAAAATAAGAGAGATATACTTGCTATGTTAGGAAAGCAATTATGTAAAACCTTAAACGGGTAGCCAGAATGGTTGATAAGGTAAGGGAATCGATGATTGATTCCATTTCTAGGTTGGAATCAGAGCGGAAATAGGTGATGACACTAGGGTTTGCCGAGGAAAGGAGAAGGTTCGAGAGAGTATAGAGGCGGATGGCTAACCAAAATGGTCTCTAGGGTTAGGGGTGGGGATATAAGGAGATGTGGGGGAATATTGTAAGCCGTTGATGATTTTTGATCATTTTTTATCAACGGCTGGGATTAGGTCTAGTTCTAGACTGGTTTAGGAATTAAGGGGGATTCGATTCGGCTTAAAGATTGGGCGAAGGGTCTGGGTAGGTATTTTAGATAATTGGGCTAGGGGTTGTTCCGAAAATGGCTTAGAAATAGGCTATTATTTAAATCCCACTATCTAACAGATATAACAAAAAATATTACTTGTGCATGAAAATGATAAAAAATAATTACTTAACATTATAAAAATATAAAAAGTCATTTTCTATATAAGTAATAAAATTATATATGCATATGGGCTATTATTGCAAAATGTGCAATTTAGCCCTCAAAATGCAAATGTAATAATAAAGATGCACTGAAAAATATTAAACATTATGTGGGTATAAATAATAAATTTACTTAACTAAATCGTCAAAAAATAATTTGAAGGATAATTATTGATTATTTATATAATGAAATGCATGAAAAAATAGATTTAAAGCCTTTAAAAATAGAAAAATTATGAAAAACAGATGTGCATGCTTGTAAATCCAATGAAAATGCATGTGCACAACTTTGAAAGTATATGTGTATATTTAAAAATATGAGGAAAAATTGGGTATCAACACCAAGTCATTTGGTGCCGGAGTGCTTCGACCATCTGAAGTTTCAGCATTGTCTTCATGCGTGCCATTTTCTTTCCTGATATTGCTTGTATCGTCCATTCTGGCCTTTCCTTTGCTCTTAGGATCGTTTGGAGGTGGAAGACCTCTTGATCATGTATGATATGTTGATGATACCATGCACGCTTGAGGGGATGGGAATAAACAAATCAAGGAAGAAAACAAAAAGGTAAACAAGTAAATGAGGAGTATTTAAAAGGTTGTTTGCAGTATTTAAACACATATTCCGGAATTATAAATTCGCGTCCTAACTTGGGGACCTCATTGTGCCCGAGGTAGGCCTAAGCGACATATAGATTTGAAGAAAATTGATGCCAATAACTGTGTCATTTCATTAATGTGAAATATAAACTGAATCTCTACTAAAACGACAATAATGATAATGAGTCACTAATGGCATGTGCCTTATTACAACCAAAGTCTAAACGAGTCTAGAAAGCAAGTAAAACATAATTTATAATCTATTTGGTCCCAGAGGGACCTTCTCCATGATTGGCCTTCTTTGCTCCTTCGTTCAAATTCCCCAGGTCGCACATGTCCAGCAGCAGATACGCCCTTGCTAGAAGACCTCCTTCGTTTCCATCCATGTTTTGACAACTTGTAACCCTGTTTCTCATTTTCTCTTCTAGTTCCATCAATCCCTGCTCTAAATACTCCAACTTACTCTCCATTCGTTGATTGCTTCCATGTCCGCTTTGTGCTGTTCCAAATGTCTGGCCACAGATTCAAAAATCCTTTAGCGTAACCTCCTATATTTGACTTGGGCCTCGATTGTATCCTTTTCCACCACGACCTTTAGATGCCACATGTGATGCACCTCGTACTTGAATGGAATAGTATCACCTTGGAAATCTACTTTGTAGTGGACCATCTTGGAGATTTGGGGTATGACTTGTTTCCTCCCAGCCTGTCTCATGACCCTGATAGGAGCATAAGGATAGATACCCACTACTGAAAAATGTGCCTATGGCAACGCATGGAAATTCGTTGCAACAGATAGGTAAACTGTTGCCATAGAGCTATCGCAACGGTTGTACGCCCGTTCCACCAGCTCGCGTGCCAATAGAGTTTAAGGAACGGTTCTTGCAGCGGTTCACTATACCGTTGCTATAATGTGGTCTATCGCAACGGTTTTTCGTTTCCCTATTGGAACGACTATGCTTATCAACTGCAACGGTTGAAATCCATTACCACAACTTTTAATGCAACGGTCAAAAATTGTTACCATATCATTTAAGCAACGGTTATGTAAGCTATTGTTACGACAATATATGACTATGAGAACGATTTCTTCCAGCTATTGCAATGGTTTGAACTACCTATTGCAACGGCTTATACCTCATTTTTGAACGGTTTGTAGGTCATGTTGCAACGGTTTATATTTTCTATTAGAACCTCACATGACTCCTATGGCAACGGTTCTAGTAGGCTATTGTAACAACTTAATTGAAACGAAAATATTGCCCTTGTTGTAAATAAATATTTATATATACAATAAATCATAAATCACCATATATTATATAAATAACAAAATGAAACTATTTATAATCTAAATTGTCCAACAAGATAATAATATCCATAAAAGTAAAATGTTCTACCCCAATAGCACACGTTTTACATTTCAAGAGTTAGAAGTAAGTTTCAAAATGTTGATAACAAACATTAATCCTAGACCATGCATCTACAACAATTCAATATTCTTCTTAAGTAAGGTCTAGATCTTCAGTGCCTCCGTCTTCCATTTCTTCACCTACTCCACCTTTACGAAAGAGTATAAATAAAGTTAGTATCCTTCAAGAGAAATTAACATACAACTCTTAAAATGGACAAGCTGCACCAAAGCATTGTAAAAAAAAAAAAGGCAACGAAAATAAGAACATGACATTCAACTTGATCAGTTGCAAGATCTAATTGAGCTTCAGTTAAATAATGAGCAAGCATATATATATGAATAGAGAAAGAACTAATGAAAAAGAAGAGCAGATATCATTTTCAGTTCTCCACTACATACGATGTTGTTTTGACGGAACCAAATACTTTGCTCTTGATAGTTATGGCCAGAGAAATTCAAAAAAAAAAAAAGACAAATGGAGTGACACCAAGAAGTGACAAAGTTTCTGTAACCCAGAGTTGAGTGAAATTATAACTAAGTGGACATAATCAAATGATTTATTAGTAAAATTATAACTAAGTGCCTTTGTAGTTTCATAATGTAAGTATAAGCTAGGACTTAGCTAGTTACCTAATCTAATGGCAAATTTAGATAAATTAGTAACCAAAGCACGTTTAATCAATTGTTATAGTAGTGAGATGTTTGGCAATAGATTCTTCTACTTTGAAAGAATGAGCAATAACTTGGTCACAAAATAATATGCACATTCAGCATAAATAAATTTTGTTCCACATCAAACATGACTTTTGTAATAAGGCCTTTCATTTGGTTATGATGTGACAGTCAAGACCAGAACACGTCTTGATAGTTCTTTGTTATACAATTATTACATGCCTAGGTGAGCAAAAGAACAGTAGGTAAAAACACAAAAAGTGTTGGCCCAAGATCAGTTGATGTTTTGAAGAATAACAAACGAACTCAGTGAAGGACCAGGTTCATCTAAGGAGACACAGTTGTTATGGCCCATACACATGAGATGCACCTGAAGAAGATAAGTCATTGAGATCAAGCAACAATATCTTGATGAATATCTTCTGAACTGATCAAAAAGATTGCATATAGGATAAGGAGTCGAAGTCTCCTTTTAAAAAGAGAATTACATCCGGATCAAGAATATGGATTAGGAGTTAGAGTTGTTCTTGGACT
The DNA here is from genome assembly GCF_001879085.1 of Nicotiana attenuata. Lineage (NCBI taxonomy): Eukaryota > Viridiplantae > Streptophyta > Magnoliopsida > Solanales > Solanaceae > Nicotiana > Nicotiana attenuata. The sequence goes on along the minus strand of NW_017670886.1, from coordinate 240,980 downwards.
CGAATTGTCAAAGGATCCACAATTCGATTTCTTATCAAACTCTGATCACTAACTCTATAAATATAACGATTGTTCTCTTTTATAGGTGAAGTCACATAAGCAGAAGTTAAGCATATTTGAGAGAAAAAAGATCAAGTCTGATTTGCAAGCAACATATGCGAGATACAAGTGTGCACGTCTGAAGCTACATGAACTAAGATAGAAGAACCAGTTTCATCATTGTGTTTATTCTATGTCTAGTTCAATTGTAGTAGGTTTTCATATTGTACCTTTCAGCTTTCTAAGAAGCAATTGTATTAGGTACTCTGGGTATTCAAGTTAGAGTTAACTTGAAAGTGTCGCAACAGTTGAGGCTGTGTGCTACACTGGGATTAGAGTTAATCCTTAGGTTTACAAAGAGTTTTGTAAATGCAGTTTTTGGCTCAGTGATTTTAGTGGAGTTTGGGAAAATCCTACTGAGTAGTAGGTCGTGGTTTTTTCACCTTTTGAGCCAGGTGTTTTCCACGTAAAAATCTCTGTGCACTTTACTTTCAGCATTTATTATTCCGCAAACTGCTGTAGTTAGAACACTTAGAAGAACCAGGTTCTTCTAACGCGAAAATTAGGTACCACACAAATCACCCCCCCTCTTGTGTGGTATTGACGTTTATAACATCATGTACATGCGGAATATAGTGGGCGAGCCGGCAAGGCTGCTATAGACAACTATATACCCAAAACTGGAAGCCGACAAGGCCACATACTATCCAACTATACATAACTGTCTACAGACCTCTAATAGAAAATACAACTGTACAAGGACGAGACTAGGCCACGTCATACCCATGTATGTATACAAGCATATTATACCAAAATCAAAAAAAGCTCCGGATCAAGTGGAGCACGCCAACTCTCGTTGATCAAGGATCCTAAGAAGGGGGATAGTCAGCTTGCCTACTTGCACCTGTGGGCATGAAATGCAGGCCCCGGGAAATAGGGCGTCAGTACGAATAATGTACTGAGTATGTATGGCATGAAAAGCAGTACATAAAATACATAGATGAAACATGGAATAAGGAATTCCGCCTGTAAGCCTAAATAACTTTGCAAATCCTGAAACAATTATGATATCATGCACGTGCATGTAAATGTCGTGTCATGCATAGGTATAAGTTTACATAACATCATCAAGCCTCTGAGGGCATCCCATCATATCTTCTCGGCCACTGTGGGCAAAATCATCAACATATACCAACTGGTCAGGTGGTGGTGCGTGTATAACGCCGTAACCTTTTCCCATATCCCATATACATATAAGTACATATATATACGCGTATATAACTCCATATGGTCATTGGTCAATGTACATGTATAAATGAATGAAATGCATAAAAATATGTTAATAAGATAAATATACTTTTCGGATAAACTTTATCAACTACGTATTTTTCTGAGACCCATGAATAGAAGATGAAATAATAAGATACATGGGAATTCAAGAACATAGGCACCTCTAATACTCCTATGAATAGAGTCATTTATGGAAATTGTGCATTTGCTCGTTTCGTTTATGTCCTATAGATCATGCCAAAACAAAGAAGGGATAGCCTTAACATAACTGAACCAATTCTCTTGGCAATCCTTTTAACACCCGCCAATTGTGACGAAACACGTAACGGCGAGATCGAAATAGGGAACGACCAAATTTAATCACAACAATAGCGCAACCCAGATGCCTACCAAGTGCTCCATTGTTTGTAATTTGGTATTGTAGTAGGGAGATGTTATGATTTCCCTTTAATATTTTCTAACGCGAGTCTCTAATGGAAAGAACAATACTTCTATCTTTTGAAAGTGTATGAGACCAAATGAATCAAAATGGTCACATACCTTTAAGTGTTTGAATGGGTGTGGGCCCACTTTGAGTGGTGACTAAGCCACTTTAATCCTCCACATTATGATTTTTAAGAGTCATTTCAATTATATGGGAGGGGGCTGCCACGTTTTTGGGCCTTTTAGGCCTTATCCCAAGGTCTTAATTACCCAACTAATGTGTTATTTAACTAATTAATCCCCCATTAATCAATAATAGACCAATTACCCATATAATTAAGAATTATCTCAACTTTCTTAAAATACTACTCACCATTTCCAAGTTGGAATCTCCATAGTCTGCAATAATCCATCGGGTTTTGCTATTCCCCTCTTTTCTGGCTGTAAGTATGATAGGCTACTCATAGATCTACGGCTGAGGGCGTCGGCTACCACGTTCGCCTTCCCCGGATGGTATAAAATGTCAATGTCATAATCTTTAAGTAGCTCCAACCATCTCCTTTGACATAAATTCAATTCCTTTTGCTTGAAGATATACCGGAGGCTCTTATGATCCCTATAGATATCAACATGAATGCCATACAAGTAGTGCCTCCACATCTTTAGTGCATGAATCACTATCGCTAACTCTAAATTGTGGGTCGGGTAATTCGTCTCGTGCTTATTTAGTTGTCTAGAAGCATAAGCTACAACCTTACTGATAACTACAGATTCTATCCTATCTTATGCTCTCTTTTGCGTAGGTTTTGGATAAAAAATGTGTAAAGTATTCTTGTAAACTAACTTATTATGCTTGTTTGCAGGGTTTGGCCGAAATGAAGCAAGAAAGTCATAATCAGATCATAAAGGAGTTAAACCTGCACAAGTTTAAAGCTGAGATAAAAGCGCTGACAGCAAAGAAAAAGAGCGGCCGCGGAAGGTCCACCGCTGAGGCGGTCACAATTATGCTGACAGTGGAATTGAGGTTCAGAGAAGGTGTTTTGGACGCAGACAGGGACCGCTGACTGCGATGAAATAATGCGGCCGCGGAATACCTGACGCGGCCGCGGTGCATATTCCGCTGATGGCGAAATAGAGATTCAGAGGCCTAGAAATTTGAGCTCAAATGAAGAGCGCGGTTCGCGAACATATTACGCGGCCGCGGTTGAAGCCAATGCTGAGGCGATCTCTTTTACGCTCCCATTGAAATCAAGTCTAGTCCCAGTCCAGAATGGAAGAAACGCGGTCCGCGCTTGCTTTTACGCGGCCGTGAAAGTTCAAGCGCTGAGTCGCTCAGTATTGCGCTGACAGTGGAACCTCCATAGGGGTATTTTTGTCCAATAATTTCAGCTGTGTGTAAATAGATCTTTTTTACATTTTAGGTCATCTTTTGTTTTAAGGAGCTCATGAACAGCCGTACTTTACCACTTTGAGTAATTTTAGAGTAGCTTTAGCTTATATTCTTAGATTTTATTCTTGTAATCAACTTTTATGGCTTGTATTTCATCTCCATCTTTGATTTCTACCTTGATTATGAGTAGCTAAACCCATTAACTAGGGTTGTGACCCAACCCTAGTGTGGGTATTTAATGGGTCTTTAATTTTAGGGCCTAATTGTTTATGGGTTAATGATATTTAGTTTGAATCATGCTTTAATTGTTGAATTGGTGGTTGCAAACAGTGATTCGTGCCTATATAACTTAGACTGTTCTTGAGAAAGTGAGACTAAGTCTAGGAAATTCAGGCTAACAAGAAATTGGGGTGCATTCAAGAGATTGATAGCCCCAATTAAAGGGTTAAACATAGAGATAGTAATACCCGACTTGAGCCAATTTTGCTTGCATTTTTTGAACACCCAATTGGGCTTGAGAAAGTCAATTAGGGCAAAGTCATTCAAACTACCGAGAGGTATAGAGTGAGTGATTATGTGCAAAGGTTATATCTTGATCCCAAATATAACACTCTTTTCCTAACTTTTAGACTCCATTAGATACTCGCCTAGGTGTAAGTCACTTCCCTAGTGCTTTTTATCAATTGAGAAAAACCCTTCAAAAATATTGTACTTAGAGTATTTCCACCAATTAGTAGCATTAATAGTAGAATAGAACAAATCCAAACATGTTTAGAAGTGCAATTAAAAGCAATACGCATAGCTAGATTAGATAGAAACCCAACTCCCAACCAATATTAGCTCCTTGTGGATATCGATCTCGACCTTTTGGGTAAAAGCTGCATCGACCACTCTTGCCATTTTATAGTGATATAGGGTTGGAGCCGATCACTTTTTGGCGCTGTTGCCGGGGAGCTAAACGGTTTTGGCTATCTATCTGACTAGTTGTGTGTCTTGTTTTTCTTTCCTTCTATTTTACTAAGTTGTGTAAGTTAATTGATTTAGGTACAACATGGCAAACAATGATCCTATTGGAAATGTTTTGGGGGAGGAGGTAGATGATAATGCTGAAGATGAGGTCCATCTAGTACCTCATGCTCAAAGAAGAGGCTGACAGGCCAATGACAACATTTTAGACCCTCTCCCAGTTCCTCCGCGAGTAGCTCCTTGGGTGCTTCCAAATAAAGGCTACACAAGTGCAATTGTCCCACCCCGGATCCGGGCGGGTAATTTCCAGATTACAAATGTTATGTTGAATTTGTTGGAGCAATGAGGGTACTTCACATGCGCTCCCATCAGAATGCATATAAACATCTAAAGGGCTTTGTGGATACCTGCTGGGGAAGCTGACAAACTAATATGTTGGAGGATGCATTGAGATTGAGATTGTTCCCTTTTTCACTTGGAGGGAAAGCTTTGGACTGGCTCGAAAGACTTCCTAATCATTCCATCACTACGTGGGATGAGCTGGCCGACAAGTTTATAGCTAAGTTTTTCTCGTCGGGGCACATGGCGACACTGAGAGATGAGATCCTAGCCTTCAAACAGGAACCTAATGAACCACTTCATGAGATCTGGGAAAGGTATCGGACGATGGTGAAAGAATGTCCGAACAATGACATGACCGAAGCAATGATCCCGAAAACATTCTACCGTGGCATCAACACCACCAATCAATGTGTAGTGAACTAGCTAGCAGGGGGAAACTTTATGAACACACCTTATGTTGAGGCGTGTGAGATATTGGATGAGATGGGAGATACTTCCTCGGTGTGGCAGAGTCGAGCTAATGTGCCACAAGGTGATCCTACAGTCATTCACCTGCACAAAGAGCTCCATGACCATGACCAAGCAATAGCAGAGTTGACTACAACAATGAACTATTTGGCTAAAGCTCAATTGCAGCAAGTTCAAGCGCCAAGACAAGTGAACGCCATGGAATGGGTAAATATGTTGGTCAATAAGAGGCAACAAAGAGGTCAACAAAGTCAAGGAAATCCGGATCAACATGAGCAGGGTGGTAGTGGTTTCAACTAAGATAATGGGTATGATGATCAAAATGAAGAAGTTCAGTATGTGAACAACTACCAAGGACAGTGGGGCATTGCTCCGAATCAACAACAACAGTGGAGATCCCAAGAAAATTGGGGGAATCAAAACCAACAAGGAAATTGGAACAGTGGTAACAAGAACAACCAAAACAATTGGGGGAACAACAATCAGAATTGGGGCAACCTGGGCAACTGGGGAGGAAACAACAACCAAGAGGGTTGGAATAACGGTAATCAAGGGAATCGGGGGACGAGCTTTCAAAGGCCTCCGATGTATCAACAACCAAAAAACCCACCTCCATTTCCGTCTCAAGGTCTTAGCTCGTCAAACAATGAGATTGGAAGGATTGAGATGATGTTTGAGCAAATGATGAAAAAGAACGCCGACTCTGATGCCCAGTTGGCATCACATAATACTTCTATCTAAAACTTGGAGGTTCAACTTGGCTAGATTTTGCAATCTTTGAACACTCTCCCTAAGGGGGCGCTACCTAGCGACATGGTAGTAAACCCGAATGGTGGGAACAATACCGAGCATGCAATGGCGGTGATCACAAGGAGCGGTAGAGGTGGTGAAGTGAATGCCTCCAAGCAAAAGGAAGTTGTGAGTGATGAGGTTGAAGTGCTAGATGATGATGTTCCAATAGTTGATGAGCAAGTGTCTTAAGAGGATTTGAATGCTAAAGTGAGAATTGATATTCATGACAATGAGGTGGAGACTCAAAATGACGTGAAATCATCTAGGGAACACGTGATAGACATACCGGAAATGGTAGTGCCCAAGGCTAAGGATCCTTTGACAAGACCTCCTCCACCTTACCCTCAAAGACTTGTGAAGCAAAAGAATGAAAACCAATTCAAGAAGTTTATTGAGATGATGAAAAGCTTGTCGATAAATGTTCCTTTGGTGGAAGCTCTTGAGCAAATGCCGGGATACGCCAAGTTTATGAAAGATTTGGTGACTAAAAAGAGATCTATGGATTGTGAGACCGTCAAAATGACTCATCAAGCGGGTGCAATTGTGCACTCGATGGCTCCAAAGCTTGAAGATCCCAGAGCATTCACCATTCCATGTACCATTGGGAGTGCGGATTTTGCAAAGGCATAGTGTGATTTGGGAGCAAGTATAAATTTGATCCCTTACTCTGTATTCAAAACTTTGGGTATTGGTCAACAAGAGCTACTTCAATGAGATTGCAAATGGTGGATCGTACAATGAAGAGGCCGCTTGGTATTATTGATGATGTTCTTGTCCAGGTTGACAAGTTTATTTTGCCTACGGATTTTGTGATTCTAGACTGCGAAGTCGACTATGAGGTGCCTATAATATTGGGAAGGCCTTTCCTAGCAACAGGGAAGGCATTGATTAATGTGGAAGCAGGGGAGCTCACCTTTCGCGTGGGTGATGAAAAAGTTGTCTTCCACGTTTGCAAATCAATGCGGCAACCAAATAGTACTGAAGTCTGCTCTTTTCTGGATCTTTTAATGAAGGTGATAGTAGATGACCCTAGTGCCATGATCAATGTGGAGGATCCTTTAGAAGCTGTATTGTTGAACCATGATGCAACTGAGGATGAAGGTTTGGTAGAGTATGTCAATGCTTTGCGCGGAATGGGTTCGTACTCCTATGAGCCTCGTAAACTCTCCTTGGATCTTGAGAACAGAAAGACTCCACCAACAAAGCCCTCAATCAAAGAACCTCCCATATTGGAGTTGAAGCCTTTGCCTTCACACCTCAGGTATGAATTCTTGGGCCCTAGTTCAACTTTACCTTTTTATTCTTTCTTCTTTCTTAACTAACATGCAGGTATATGCCACCCTTGAGATGCTTCAAAGAAGGAAGAAGGCAATTGGATAGACTCTAGCTGATATTCGGGGGATAAGCCTCGCCTTTTGCAAGAACAAGATTATACTTGAGGATGATGCCAAACCCTCCATGGAACATCAAAGGAGGTTGAACAAGGCTATGCAAGAGGTCGTCAAGAAGGAAGTGATCAAATGGCTAGATGTACAATCTGTGCCGAAGAAGGGTGGTATGACTGTGGCCACAAATGAACAAAATAAATTGATCCCCACTAGGACTGTCACCGAATGGAGGGTATGCATGGACTACCGAAAGCTGAATAAAGTGACCCGCAAAGATCATTTTCCATTTCTCTTTCTGGACCAAATGTTGGATAGACTTGCTGGGCATGCCTACTACTGCTTTTTAGATGGGTACTCAGGTTACAACCAGATTTTGATTGCACTGGAGGATCAAGAGAAAACCACCTTCACATGCTCGTACGGGACCTTTGCATTTTCACGGCTACCTTCAAGCGGTGCATGATGGCCATCTTTACAGACATGGTGGAGGACTTCTTGGAAGTGTTCATGGATGATTTTAGTGTTGTGGGTGACTCCTTTGAAGAATTCTTGAAGAATCTTGATAAGGTTTTGTCCCGATGTGAAGAGATAAATCTTGTGCTTAACTGGGAAAAATTCCACTTTATGGTCGAGGAGGGCATTATCCTCGGCCATAAGATCTCAAAGAATGGTATAGAGGTGGACAAGGCGAAGACTGAAGTGATTTCAAAGTTTCCTCCTCCTACTTTCGTCAAGGGGGTTAGGAGTTTTCTTGGGCATGCAGGTTTCTACCGAAGGTTCATCAAGGACTTTTCAAAGATAGTGAATCAATTGTGCAAATTATTGGAAAAGGATGCAAGGTTTGTGTTTAATGAAGAATGCTTGAAAGATTTTGAACTTCTCAAGTACAAATTGACAACCACCCCATTATTACCGCACCCAATTGGAGCTTACCCTTCGAGCTTATGTGTGACGCAAGTGATGTTGCTGTAGGAGCAGTTTTGGGGCAAAGGGTGAAAAAGATGTTTCACCTGGTGTATTATGCAAGTAAGACTATGAATGATGCTCGGGTTAATTACACGGTGACGAAAAAAGAGTTGATAAACATAATGTTTGTCGTGGAAAAGTTTAGGCCTTATCTAATGGGTGCAAAGGTGATAGTTCATACTGACCACGCAGCACTCCGCTACTTGATGACAAAGAAGGATTCTAAGGCTCGGTTGATGAGATGGTTCTATTGCTTCAAGAGTTTGACCTTGAGATTATTGATCGAAAATGGTGTGAAAATCAAGTGGCGGACCACTTGTCCCGCTTGGAGGAGGAGGGGAGGCCCCATGATGGGCTCGAATGGTATGCCATGGTTCGCAGATGTTGCTAATTTTCTTGTGACCGGCATTGTCCCGTGTGAGCTTTCTTCTAACAAAAGGAAAAAGCTTAGACGGGATAGCTTGGATTTCTACTGGGACGAGCCATATCTATTCAAGATTTGTAATGATGGTATGATCTGGAGATGTGTTCTGGAAGAGGAGCAAATGAGTATTCTTGATGCTTGCCATTCCTCGCCCTACGGTGGTCATCATGGTGGGGCGAGAACTACTTCAAAGGTGCTCATCTGTGGTTTTTATTGGCCTACATTGTATAGAGATGCTTGTGAGCTTGTGAAGAGATGTGATGAGTGTCAGAGAGCTGGTGGAATTTCCAAGAAGGATGAAATGCCTCACTACTATTCTTGAGGTTGACATATTTGACGTGTGGGGTATTGACTTCATGGGACCTTTTGTGAGTTCATGTGGTAACACGTACATTCTGGTTGCTGTTGATTATGTTTCCTAGTGGGTTGAAGTCGTGGCTTTGCCCAACAATGAGGCACGGAGTGTAGTGGCTTTCTTAAAGAAGAATATTTTTACAAGGTTTGGCACTCCCAGGGCGATCATCAGTGATGGGGGTTCTCATTTTTGCAACAAGGCCTTCGATACTTTACTTTCCAAATATGGTGTCAACCATAAAGTGTCAACCCCTTATCATCCCCAGGCTAGTGTACAAGTTGAGGTCTCCAACAGGGAGATAAAGAGCATATTGTCAAAAACTGTCAATGCAAATAGGACTGACTGGTCAAAGAAACTGGATGATGGTTTGTGGGCTTAAAGGACTGCTTACAAGACTCCAATTGGTATGTATCCGTACCTGTTGATATTTGGGAAAGTGTGCCATCTTCCGGTTGAGTTAGAGCATAAGGCCATGTGGGCACTGAAGAAGTAAAATCTTGAGTGGGATGTTGCAGTAAATCTCAGGGTAGAGCAACTCAACGAACTTGATGAGTTTAGGTTCCATGCCTATTCCAACTCATCCTTGTATAAGGACAAGATGAAGTACTTACATGACAAATATGCCTGGAGTAAGGAATTCAAGGAGGGTAACTTGGTTCTCTTATTTAACTCTCGGTTATGACTGTTTCCGGGAAAGCTCAAGTCAAAATGGAGTGGCCCTTTTAAAGTGGTGCATGTAACTCCGTTTGGTGCTCTTGATTTGAAAAACAAAAATAGTGAAATCTTCCGAGTTAATGGGCACCGAGTGAAGCATTATCTTGGCAAGTTTGATGACAGCCACGTGGTGGCAATTATCCATCTCAAGTGATTGATGGTAACCTGCGTCGTGTCGCGATGTTAAATCAGGCGCTTCTTGGGAGGCAACCCATGTGTTTTTCTTTCTTTTTGATTTTCTTCTTAGTGTAGGCTTTGTTTTGGACTAACTGGTTGTGAAGTTGTGCAGGAATCTTTGATGCAGTGCAGGACTAATATTGGAAAATTTGGCTAAGTATGCAAGTGAACCGCTGACTGCGCTCAAAATTTCGCGGTCAGCGGAAGCTTTTCACGGGGGCGTGATTTGGTAGCGGACGCGGACTTGCAAAGTCCAAAGATGTGACCTCTATGAAGTTTGAACCGCGTCTGCGGTGGCTTATTCGCCGTCAGCGGCCTTTTTCTGTGGTCGCGCTCCTTTTTTCGCTCTTAGCGGTGTGTTGAACTTGCAACTCTTCAGAACTGCCAAAAGAGCGGACCGCGGTGGAATTCCGCGGCCGCGCCAGGTAAGTCGGTGTGGGCCCTCAGGTGTTTAGTATAAATAGGAGGGCCCTGCTTCATTTTACCTTTTTCGCACTTTGCACTCTCAAAAGAAAAAAGCTTACTGTTCATCTCCTCTAACCTGATCCCAACTGCATAACACTAATCAGAAATCCATTTCCATCACTTATCAAACAACTGGTATGCCCAAATCATCACATTGTTTTTAATTTGTGCTTTTCCTTTCTTTTAGTTTAAACTTGTTCCTCTTTTCTTTTAGTTTTAACTAGGGTTAAGTAGTTGTTAATTAGTTGTAGTTAAAAATTCATGTGGGTACTGGTTATTCATGCCTAGTAGGGGTTAGTGATGTTCATAATTCCTGTAAAGACAAAGGAAAAATTAAAAACCCTAATTCCGCGACCGCGACTAAAATTACGCGGTCCGCGTTTATGCAATATTCTTGAGTAACGAATGGGTCATTTTCGAGGTCAGCAGTGTAAAATCCACTGCCAGCGGTCTGTTTTACGCGGCCGCGATTCTTTTTACGCGGGCCGCGGATTATAAGATCAGAGTGCTGCTAAATTGGGTCCGCGAGCGCGTTTGTTTTTTTGCGGAGAACGGTTCAACTTTCGCGGTCGCGCCCAATATTCCGCTCTCAGCAGTTATCCAACTTCAAAGACTGGGTAGTCTAAATCCCAGTCCTCCACGGCCGCATTCAAAATTTCGCTCTCAGCGGTTGCTTGTCCGCGTCCGCACCCATTTTTCTACTGTCAGTGGACCACTGTTTTCTTTTGGAACATTGTCAATTATTCATCTGCCTTGCTTTAATGATTCTTTTAACAACAACACTAATGAGCTTTCAATGATTGTGTATGCAGACAATGGTGAAATCCATAGGCGGAAGTGATAAACAAAAAGGGAAAGCAGAGTCCTCCCGAGGAAGGGGACGAGGAAGAGTCAAGTTACCCCTAGCAGTACAACAATCCATTGGGAAGTTGCGAAGGACCATCAAAGCTGCGGACCGAGCCGCATCCCATTCTGAAGGGAGTGAATATGTCCCCTCCTGGGATGTTTCAAAAGGAGACCCAGTGCCAACCCACGTCCCTACAGACTTTTCGGAGAGAATCCAGTTGAGAGATAAACCTACACCCTGCTTCTTATTAGTTGTTTGTTGGCTCAGAGGAAAGTAGTGAGTCTTCAGCATCAGCTTCTCCTCCAGCCTCTCCACCTAGACATGAACCTATTGATGTAGATGTTGAGATCCCTGAGGACGGGAGGGGTGGTGACACCCAGACAGGAGGGGTGGAGAGAACAAGGAACCCAGTGGTATTGCAACAAAGATTTGTGAGTGATAAAGCCTACCACAAGTTTTAAGAATGGTGGCCTCAGAGGTCACTCACACATGAGAGGATCTTCATTGAGCGGGATCTGCTACCGCACAACCCCTAATATCAAGAGGCAATTCAATGAGAGAGTGGGGGTGGAAATTCTTCACTAGCAACCTACCTAATGCCAATGAACACTTGGTCAAAGAGTTCTATGCCAACATAGCCCACATAAAAAAAGGCACCTATGTAACCAAGGTGCGAAACCTAAAGATTAGATTTGATGGCAAGACGTTGAATGACTATGCTGGGTTCAATGATGAGGATGAGCCCATGTATCTGGAAAAGGTGGCTATGGATGAGTTAGCCTGCCCTTGGCTTGTTTTGGTGATTGCTATTCCCGAGACTACTCCAGCTTGGTTGACACCTGGGGCCCTCATCTACAGGAACACTTTGAGCTTCGAAGCAAAGGGATGGGCTAGTTTTGTGTTCAGCCGGTTAGACCCTACTACGCACGACAGTGATATACCGCTTTCCCGGGCTCTTATTGTGGGTGCTATCATGGCGGGGTACCCGGTCAATGTCGAGAACATTATGGCCAAGGTGATTACTAGAGTGGTTGGAAATATGAGAGCTCATATCCTTTCCCAAACTTCCTCACTATGTACTTGGAGGATCAGGAAGTAGAAGGAAGGGATTTTGACACCAAAGTGAAACCAAATAGGCCATTTTCATGGTATAGCCTACAAGGTCCGGAAAAACCCAACTCCAAGGGCAAAGCCACCACTTCTATTGGCCAGTCTGAAGAGCCAGTTGTGGTAGCCACTGGTTCTGAGCCTTCCACTGCCATGCCACATCCTTCCTCCGGACCATCTTCCTCTATTCCGACCTCAGTGCCTTCTTCATCAGCATACCCTCTCACTACATTGAGGGTTAAGCAGACTCTCTCCAGCATCAACAATTGGATGTAGGCAGCTACAACAAAGTTGTCTGTCCTATCCAGCACAGTGGCAGCCCAGTCAGTTCTAGCACAACCCAGATTCCTGTTTCATTGGAGGAATTGCTAAAGGAGCTTTTGGACAACTAGAAGAAGCTCCTTGATAACCAGAAGATGATCATGGATGCTTTGGAGGCTCAAGGAAAAGCAATTAAGGACCTGGGCGAGCAAACAAAGAAGCTGAAGAAGACTCGGGCTTCAAAGGAGTCAGTGAAGCTGCTGAGCAGGGAGGTTGAGAAGATTAGATCAGCTGGAGATATTCCATTGGACCTACTGTTGGAGGAGCAAGTCCCAGCAGCTCAGGCAGCACAAGAACCAGAGCAGGAGGGTGATTGAGAGCCCGTGAGGAGAGGGGTAATCCCCTAGACTGAGGATCTGGAGATTGAGCTGGAGGACCCAGAGGGAGGTGACTCAGGCCAGCCACAGGACCCAGTCAGTGACCCCATGCTGACAGAGGCACCACAAGGAGTTTTTCTTTACTCTCTACTCTTCCCCTATTCTATTTTTGGTGATAGCATTGAGGACAATGCTACTTTTTATTTGGGGGGTGGCCTATTTTGATGATGATTTGGATATTCGGTTTGTAATAACCTTGATACTATTTTCCTTTATTCTCGTATCTTTTTACTTTTGGTATGTATATAAAGTTACTCTTCCATGTATATATTCATTTCCCTTTTATATATATTTGTCTAAATCCCCAATAGTACATATTCAGTTTACTTTCCGTATTTTACTTTATATCTTCTTTTGCAATTTTCATTAAAATGATAACTTCTTATTTCATTAGTAGCTTCTTTTTTTCCCCAGTTTGTAGCTTCTTACTTTTACAAGTTTTCGTGATCTATAAGCCTTTGGTTTTCTTAATGCCACGGTTCTTTCCAAAGGTGGAGTTTGTGTGAACCGGGTGGCTCTTCCCGATGATGGATGGCGTGACAACCTTCTTAAGGGTTTTAGTCCATTTTTCTTTATGTTATTGTGTAAGTAATAGTAATGAAAAAAAGTGACTCAGCAAAGCTTCACTTGGGCCTAGCACATTTACCTTTGACCTTATGGTTAGAAACAAATTGACTTGCAAGGATTGGTGCTAGTTGCGACCTTTAGACGCTTGTGTTGACTAATCAATCATCGAGTGGCTTCATGGAGCCATTTGTGTTGCTAAATCTTAACTAGGGTTGTTGTGGGCCCTCGACTCTGTCTCTTTAGCAATCCAACAGCTTGTGAGGTGAGGTATTGATTTGCAAAGTCCAGGTCCCGTGCCAATAAGTCTAGAACTTGCCCTGAATGTGTGTCTAGGCGAAATTCTAAGTGTAGCTCAACTTGAGATATGATTATAGGCTCACCTTGATCCAAATTGAAACTTGAAAGCATCGCCCACCAAATATGATATCCCTAATCAACCCCGTCGAGCCGAAGCCCTTGTTCTTTCAATAGCAATGATAAAAGCCTTTATCCGTTCTAAAATGACCCTCTCTTGGTACCCGATCTTTCCTTAGCACAATTGGCAAAAGAATAAGTTTGGGGGGAGAGACGAGGAATGCAAAAGTGATAAAAGGTACAAAGTGAAGAAAAAAAAAGAAGGCAAAATGAAAAAAAATAAAGAAAAGCCAAAAAATCAAAAAGAAAGTGAATACGATAGAAAAAATGAAGGGATTCAATAAAAGCAATGAAGAAAGGCTTGGAATGATTAGAAAGGAGAAAAAGGATTGATATGAACAAGAAAGAGTGACAGTGTGTCTCTCTAGCCCCCTAAGGAAGTAGAAAATGACTCAAAGAGTCAAGAAAATCTGAGCCAAAATGAAAATAATGAAGTGCAAAAGATGAAGCCTTCATAGACCGATATATCCTACCTTAAACCAAAAGCCTTCATTACATTCTCACAAATTCCCTATATGATTTTGAGTTGAGTAAGCTTACATTAGTGGTGATTCATACAAGGGGCAAGCTTATGGTACTTAGAGCCGGACTTGTGACCTTCCTTTGAGAGAGATGAGCGTTCTTGTCCATAATCCTTGTTCTGAGTGATACAATATAAAGTGAGGTTTGCATATGGAGAGTAGAGGAGCATGAGTTTGGGTTCCGCAATGACCTATGTAGTAGAAAGAGTTTCCTTGATAAGTTAAGTCAACTCTTGTTGCTTTTGTGTCGCATTACGGCTATCGTACTAAAAAGGTTGTGTGTTTTTTAATAATGCATTTGAGTTGAGGGTAATTGTTAATCCCAATTGATGCTTGCTGAAGTCACCTTAGAACAGCTGAAATTCTTCTTTCTTTTACCTTGTGGAGGTGGGAATTACTTTGTTTGCTTGAGGACAAGCAAAAGCTTAAGTTTGGGGGAGTTGATAACTACGGATTCTAGCCTATCTTATGCTCTCTTTTGCTTAGTTTTTGGATAAAAAATGTGTAAAAGTATTCTCAAAAACTAACTTACTGTGCCTGTTTGCAGGGTTTGGTCGAAATGAAGCAAGAAAGTCATAATCAGTCCATAAAGGAGTTAAACCTGCACAAGTTCAAAGCTGAGATAAAAGCGCTGACAGCAAAGGAATAGAGCGGCCGCGGAAGGTCCACCGCTGAGGCGGCCACAATTACGCTGACAGCGGAATTGAGGTTCAGAGAAGGTGTTTTGGATGCATACAGGGAACGCTGACCGTGATGAAATAATGCGGCTGCGGAATACCTGACGTGGCCGCGGTGCAAATTCCGCTGAGGGCGAAATAGGGATTCAGAGGCCTGGAAATTTGAGCTCAAATGAAGAGCGCGATCCGCGAACATATTACGCGGCCGCGGTTGAAGACAACACTGAGGCGATCTCTTTTACGCTCCCAGCGAAATCAAGTCCAGTCCAGTCCAAATGGAAGAAACGCGGTCCGCGCTTGCTTTTACGCGGCCGCGAAAGTTCAAGCGCTGAGGCGCTCAGTATTGCGCTGACAGTGGAACCTCCATAGGGGTATTTTTGTCCAGTAATTTTAGCTGTGTATAAATAGATCTTTTTTTTATATTTTTAGGTCATCTTTTGTTTTAAGGAGCTCGTGAACAGCCGTACTTTACCACTTTGAGTAATTTTAGAGTAGCTTTAGCTTATATTCTTAATTATGTTTTCATCTGAGTTCATAGATTGTTCTGTTTCTCTCTCTTCGAACGGTAACTTCTCCATCTTCGTCAACGGTAACTTCTCCATCTTCTCTGGCAAATCCACCGGCAAACCAGCATCGCGGCACTCATCCAGGTAAGTACCCATCTCCTTTCTCTCTCCTCTCTCTCTCCCCGCGTACCTCTCTCTCTCTCTCTCTCTCTCCTTTCTTTATCCTTTCTCTCTCCTCACATACCTCTCTTTCTTCCTCTTTCTTTAAACCCTAGCAGTAGCTAGGCCGGCGTCCGACGACCCACCGGCGCCGTCTCATCTTCCTTCTGCTTCTCCGACCCCACCAGACCACTCTCCTCTGTGTTTCCCTTTCTTCAAACCTTTCTTCGCCGTACCACTATTTCCCGGACCGACACTGTTTTCCGGCGACCGTTCCGGTGACAGTCCCCTCCTTTTCTTGGTCCTGTGGTGTGTTGTGTGTGTTTCAGGTAGCAGGGCAGGCCAGTTGGCCGTCACAAAGGGTTGGACGTCGGGTTCCAAAGCACCCGGGTTGTATTCGTAGGAATTGCTGCGGCTGCCCAGGCAAGCGCGAGGCATACGGGCGAGTAGAATGGAGCATCACCGGGCGCATCAAGTCATATTTCCAGGTTCTTTCCATCGGGAGTTGGTACCTCCCGTTTTCTTGTCTCTTTCTCCTTGTTAGTTAATTTGTGGATATTTAGTTAGAATCACCTTAAGCGTATTATTAGAATACTTGTAGTTGCAACCGATTATTATCTAGTTTGGGTCCGTGTTAGTGTTGTCCGGAGTTTGTTATAGGTATAGTGGCTGTGGTGTGGGATGGTAGAGTAAGGTCATGTCCTCGAGGGGTTCCGGGGGTGAGTAGGGGGGTGGGGAGGGGGTCAGGGGTTGGGACGAGAGAAAAGGAGGGTAAGGGGAAAGTGGGAGCTTGTAGATCGAGGATCGGTTCGTGGAACATAGGCACGCTGACGGGTAAGTCTATTGAGTTGGCAAAGATTCTCCAGAAGAGAAAGGTTAATATGGCGTGTGTCCAGGAGACTAGGTGGGCAGGGTCGAAGGCGAGGAATGCGGATGGGTATAAGTTGTGGTACTCTGGAGTCGTGAGGGGTAAGAATGGAGTGGGTATCTTGGTGGATAGGGATCTTAGAGAGTCTGTGGTTGAGGTTAGGCGAGTGAATGATAGGCTAATGTGTATTAAGTTGGTGATCGGTGTGTGCACCCTCAATGTCGTTAGCGCCTACGCGCCGCAAGCGGGCCTGGATGAGGAGGTTAAGAGGCGCTTTTGGGATGGCTTGGACGAGATTGTGCGTAGTATTCCACCTACTGAAAGGTTATTTATTGGAGGGGATTTTAATAGCCGTATTGGGGCGGATGCTGGTAGTTATGGCGAGGTGCATGGTGGCTTTGGCTTTGGGGATAGGAACGGAGGAGGTACTTCGCTGTTAGACTTCGCTAAGGCTTTCGAGCTGGTGATTGCGAACTCGACTTTTCCGAAGAGGGAGGAGCATCTGGTTACTTTCCGGAGTTTGGCGGTGAAGACTCACACCGATTACCTTCTCCTCAGAAGGTGTGATAGAGGGTTGTGCAAGGATTGCAAGGTTATCCCGGGAGAGACCCTCGTGACTCAGCATAGGCTCCTAGTGATGGACATCGGCATCAGGATGAAGAGGAAGAAGCGGTATGCTCGTGGCCGACCGAGGATCAGGTGGGGAGCTTTAACCAAGGATAAAGCCCAGGAATTGGAGGGGACGTTATCCGCTATAGGAGCTTGGAGGAGTAGTGGAGACGCGAGCACTATGTGGTCGACGACGGCGAACTATGTGAGGGAGGCGGCGAGAGAGGTGCTAGGTGTATCGAAGGGTTTTTCTGGCAGGCACCAAGGAGACTGGTGGTGGAATGACACAGTCCAAGGTAAAGTGGAGGCGAAGAAGGTAGCGTACGCGAAGTTAACAGGGAGCACAAGCGAGGAGGAGAGGAGTGCGAATAGAGAGAGGTACAAAGTGGCTAGGAAGGAGGCAAAGCTGGCGGTCACGGAGGCTAAGAATGCAGCGTTTAGCCGTCTATACGAGGAATTAGGGGAGAAAGGCGGGGAAAGGAAGTTGTTTCGGCTGGCTAAAGCGAGGGAGAGGAAGGCCCGGGATCTGGACCAAGTAAGGTGCATCAAAGACGAGGATGGTAGAGTATTGATGGGAGAGTCCCAGATTAAGCAGAGATGGCAGACGTACTTTTATGGTCTTCTGAATGAGGAGGGGGACCGGGATATAGCGCTAGGGGACTTGGGGCATTCGGAGAGTCTTCGAGATTTTAGGTATTGTAGGCGCATTAAGGTGGAGGAGGTCGTGGGGGCGTTGCGTAAGATGAGTAGGGGTAGAGCGACCGGGCCAGATGAAATTCCGGTTGAGTTTTGGAAGTGTGTGGGTAGAGCAGGATTGGAATGGTTGACTGGGTTGTTCAATGTACTTTTTAGGACGAACAGAATGCCGGAGGAATGGAGGTCGAGTACAGTGGTACCGTTGTACAAGAACAAGGGTGATATCCAATGTTGTAACAATTATAGGGGTATCAAGTTACTTAGCCATACCATGAAAGTCTGGGAGAGGGTGGTGGAGGTGATGGTGAGGAAGACGACGTCTATATCCGACAATCAGTTTGGGTTCATGCCGGGCCGCTCCACTACGGAAGCTATTCACCTTATTAGGAGGTGGGTGGAACAGTACAGGGATAAGAAGAAGGATCTGCACATGGTGTTTATTGACTTGGAGAAAGCGTATGATAAGGTTCCTAGGGAGGTGCTCTGGAGATGTCTTGAGGCGAAGGGCGTGCCGGTAGCCTACATACGAGCGATCAAGGACATGTATGATGGAGCTAAGACTAAGGTTAGGACGGTGGGAGGCGACTCGGAGCATTTCCCGGTTGTTATGGGATTACACCAAGGCTCAGCGCTTAGCCCGTTCTTATTTGCCTTGGTGATGGATGCTTTGACACACCATATTCAAGGGGAGGTGCCATGGTGTATGTTATTTGCTGACGACATAGTTCTAATTGACGAGACGAGGGCCGGTGTTAACGAGCGATTGGAGGTTTGGAGACAGACTCTCGAGTCTAAGGGTTTCAAATTGAGCAGGTCTAAGACAGAGTACCTGGAATGCAAGTTTAGCGCTGAGTCGAGGGATGTAGGCGGGGACGTGAGGCTTGGGCCACAGGTCATCCCCAAGAGAGATAGCTTCAAGTACCTTGGGTCGATGATTCAGGGGGACGGAGAGATCGACGAGGACGTCACTCACCGCATAGGGGCGGGCTGGATGAAATGGAGGCTTGCATCTGGAGTCTTGTGTGACAAGAAAGTGCCACCGATACTCAAAGGCAAGTTTTATAGAGCTGTAGTTAGACCGGCCATGTTGTATGGGGCAGAGTGTTGGCCGGTTAAGAACTCTCGTATCTAGAGGATAAAAGTAGCAGAGATGCAGATGTTGAGGTGGATGTGCGGGCACACTAGGATGTACAAGATTAGGAATGAAGATATTCGGAAGAAGGTGGGCGTCGCCCCTGTGGATGACAAGATGTGGGAAGCGAGGCTCAGATGGTTCGAGCACGTCCAGAGGAGAAGCCTCGATGCACCGGTGAGGAGGTGTGAGAGGTTAGCCGTGGTGGGTACGGGAAGAGGTAGAGGGAGACCTAAGAAGTATTGGGGAGAGGTGATCAGGCAGGACATGGCACGACTGCACATTTCCGAGGACATGGCCCTTGATAGGAAGGCCTGGAGGTTACGCATTAGGGTTGTAGGATAGGGGTAGTAAAGCTTTCCTTACTTCATTCCGGGGGTGAGGCGGGGTTGGATTAGGGTTGGTCTTAGATGGCTTGCAGTTTATGTTGGACCCACACTATTCTTGTTGTTTGTCTTAGCCCCGGGCCCTAGATTATGGTTACTGTTATTGCATGTCATTCATCTTTCGGTTTTTATGTTTCTGTTATTATTACGATTTCCACTGGGGTTACTAATGATTTCTCTCCTCTTGTTTTTTCTTACTTTATTTTTGTCTTTCTGAGCCGAGGGTCTATCAGAAACAGCCTCTCTGCCCCTATCGGGGCAGGGGTAAGGTCTGCGTACCCATTACCCTCCCCAGACCCCACTATGTGGGACTTTACTGGGTAGTTGTTGTTGCTGTTGTTTAGCTTATATTCTTAGATTTTATTCTTGTAATCAACTTTTATGGCTTGTATTTCATCTCCATCTCTGATTTCTACCTTGATTATGAGTAGCTAAACCCATTAACTAGGGTTGTGACCCAACCCTAGTGTGGGTATTTAATGGGTCTTCAATTTTAGGGCTTAATTGTTTATGGGTTAATGATATTTAGCTTGAATCATGCCTTGCACTAATCCTTATCCACCCTTGGCAGGCACCAACTCACAAAAATAGCCAACACTTGCACTAATCTGCCCTATAAAAGCCACTGCCTAAGGCGCCTTGTGCTGCCCACTCGTTTGGCAAGGCAATGGCACATATTTTGCCATGCTCAAGCCTTGAAATAGACAACCCTATGCCTATATCTTTTGCTATTTCCCTCCCAAGGTACTTAGCCCGTTTTTGGGGATGCTAACACACATATATATAGTGTAGTCAGCCCAAAAACAGTTTTCCTATTTTCAGTTGACACCTCCAACTGATAGGACATGATCCCCATGATCAAAAAATGTGCATGTCATGCTAGAACATGCTTAAAAACGTGCATAGACTTAGCCTATAATCAACAACTCTTGGACAAGGGCGGTTGTAACCGCCCAACTGCAAGCATGTGCACAGCACACTTGAAAACCACTCCATGTGCGCTGCATGTGCGCGTTTCTGGCCAGCAGCTGCACGCCTAAGACTGGCATTACGCCCAGCCTTGGCCATTGACACTGCTCTGCCCCAATGCCATAGCCACAGCTTGTCGCCCATGACTTAGCCGCGCGCACGTCCGCTACCACAGTCGCTTGGTCATGTCAAGTCGCCTCTACTTGATCAAGTCTGCCGTTTGTCAATGGCAATATGATTTTAGCATCAAGTCACCAAGCCATGATGCCATTCCTTTGCTAAGTCGTTTGCCCACAAGTTCCTTAGGTGCCAGCCCGCTCACCTAAGTCATGGCAATATCATATTGCAAATACCACTGCCTTGGCACTAAGTTGCCCCATTTTAGTGCCGAGGTCTTTCCCGTTTTGCCTTGTCAAGCTTCCGTCCAGCCCGTCTAGTTCCGTCAAGGTCTTGGACTTTGCTTGCACGCAGCCCACTCATGTTTTATTGTAGTCCGTCATACCATAGCCCTCAAATAGAAGTGTAGTCCGTCACACTTGCCCTTGCAACAGTTTGTTGCCATTGACAACACCCGCATTGTCTTGCATGTTGATTGTCCCCGCACATAGGCCAATGGCAAGGCCATCATGCCAAATCCTTGCCACTGCCAAGCCGCTTTGCCGATCAGCTTTCTCAAGGGTCTAACAAACCACCCCAACCAGTTGAATTCGACGCCCTCGTCGAATAAATACCAACACATGCTCGTCATTTGCAAAGACATCACAAGTTCAGCACCCGTTTGAGAATTATGTTGTCCTTGCCCTCAAGTGCAACATTTTTTCTCATTTGCTTTACCTGCCCGTCATTCCCACAGCAAATCCAGCACACAACTGATTGATTTGTAAGAAACCCACACTGATTTTTGGCACCCTCAACTCGAAATTTCTGCATCACTGCCTTCCTTGCCTTTTCTGAATTTCTAAGCCAAGACAGTCCCTTCCACGAACAAGCACGCTGACCCACTGTCTTGAAGTCTTGTCCATGGCCGTCTCGAACACGTCACGAACCTGCTCCGCTCTGATGCTAGTTGTCACAGGGGCATTTTCTGTCCGCCGAAAACACTGCCCGCTGTGCGGCAGTCAAGTCCCCACTTGGCTTCAGCCTTGCCTGATTTTCTTTCGCTTTCGAGGATTAACACTTAGAATCAATTTAAGGCAATGTAAATATAGAAGGACACAACCAGATTTACGGTAACCCTTTCCCAACCTTTTATAAAATCAATTACAAAGGAAATTCTCGAGTTTGGCAAGGTGCTGCCACCCTCTGCAGGCACTAACTCACAAAAATAGTCGACACTTGCACGAATCTGCCCTATAAAAGCCCCTGCCTAAGGCGTCTCGTGCTGCCCACTCGTTTGGCAAGGAAATGGGACATATTTTGCCATGCTCAAGCCTTGACATAGACAATCCTATGCCTATATCTTTTGCTATTTCCCTCCCTAGGTACTTAGCCCGTTTTGGGGCTGCTAACACACATATATATAGTGTAGTCAACCCAAAAACAGTTTTCCTATTTTCAGTTGACACCCCCAACTGATAGGACATGATCCCCATGATAAAAAAATTTGCATGTCATGCTAGAACATGCCTAAAAACGTGCACAGACTTAGCCTATAATCAACAACTCTTGGACAAGGGCAATTGTAACCGCCCAACTGCATAGCTTGTGCACAACACACTTGAAAATCACTCCATGTGCGCGTTTCTGGCCAGCTGCTGCACGCCTAAGACAGGCATTGCGACCAACCTTGGCCTTTGACACTGCTCTTGCCCAATGCCATAGCCACAGCTTGTCACCCATGACTTAGCCGCGCGCACGTCCGCTGCCACATTCGCTTGGTCATGTCATGTCGCCTCTACTTGATCAAGTCTTCCCTTTGCCAATGCCAATCTGATTTTATCATCAAGTCACCAAGCCATGATGCCATTCCCTTTGCTACGTTGTTTGCCCACAAGTTCCTTAGGTGCCATCCCCCTCACCTAAGTCATGGCAACATAATATTGCCAATGCCACTGCCTTGGCACTAAGCTGCCCCATTTTAGCGCCGAGGTCTTTCCCGTTTTGCCTTGTCAAGCTTCCGTCCAGCCTGCCTAGTTCCGTCAAGGTCTAAGTGTTTGCTTGCACGCAGCCCACTCATGTTTTATTGTAGTCCGTCACACCATAGCCTTCAAAAAGAAGTGTAGTCCGTCATACTTGCCCTTGCAACAGTTTGTTGCCATTGACAACACCCGCATTGTCTTGCATGTTAATTTTCCCCGCACATAGGCCAATGGCAAGGCCATCATGCCAAATCCTTGCCACTGCCGCGCCGCTTTGCCGATCAACTTTGTCAAGGGTCTAACAAACCACCCCAACCAGTTGAATTCGATGCCCTCGTCGAATAAATCCCAACACATGCTCGTCATTTGCAAAGACATCACAAGTTCAGCACCCGTTTGAGAATTACGTTGTCCTTGCCCTCAAGTGCAACATTTTTTCTCATTTGCTTTTCCTGCCCGTCATTCCCACAGCAAATCTAGCATGCAACTGATTGATTTGAATGAAACCCACACTGATTTTTGGCACCCTCAACTCGAAATTTCTGCATCACTGCCTTCCTTGCCTTTTCTGAATTTCTAAGCCAAGACAGTCCCTTCCACGAACAAGCACGCTGACCCACTGTCTTGAAGTCTTGTCCATGGCCGTCTCGACCTCGTCACGAGCCTACTCCACTCTGATACCAGTTGTCACAGGGGCGTTTTCTGTCCGCCGAAAACACTGCCCGCTGTGCGGTAGTTAAGTCCCCACTTGGCTTCAGCCTTGCCTGATTTTCTTTCGCTTTCGAGGTTTAACACTTAGAATCAATTTAAGGCAATGTAAATATAGAAGGACACAAGCAGATTTACGGTAACCCTTTCCCAACCTTTTATAAAATCAATTACAAAGGAAATTCTCGAGTTTGGCAAGGTGCTGCCACCCTTGGCAGACACCAACTCACAAAAATAGTCGACACTTGCACGAATCTGCCCTATAAAAGCCCCTGCCTAAGGCGTCTCATGCTGCCCACTCATTTGGCAAGGAAATGGCACATATTTTGCCATGCTCAAGCCTTGACATAGACAACCCTATGCCTATATCTTTTGCTATTTCCCTCCCTAGGTACTTAGCCCATTTTTGGGGCTGCTAACACACATATATATAGTGTAGTCAGCCCAAAAACAGTTTTTCTATTTTCAGTTGACACCCCCAACTGATAGGACATGATCCCCATGATCAAAAAACATGCATGTCATGCTAGAACATGCCTAAAAACGTGCATAGACTTAGCCTATAATCAGCAACTCTTGGACAAGGGCAGTTGTAACCGCCCAACTGCATAGCATGAGCACAGCACACTTGAAAACCACTCCATGTGCGCTACATGTGCGCATTTCTGGCCAGCTGCTGCACGCCTAAGGCAGGCATTGCGCCCAGCCTTGGCCTTTGACACTTCTCCGCCCCAATGCCATAGCCACAGCTTGTCACCCATGACTTAGCTGCGCGCACGTCCGCTGCCACAGCCGCTTGGTCATGTCAAGTCGCCTCTACTTGATCAAGTCTGCCCTTTGCCAATGCCAATCTGATTTTAGCATCAAGTCACCAAGCCATGATGCCATTCCCTTTGCTAAGTCGTTTGCCCACAAGTTCCATAGGTGCCTGCCCGCTCACCTAAGTCATGGCAACATCATATTGCCAATGCCACTGCCTTGGAACTAAGCTGCCCCATTTTAGCGCCGAGGTCTTTCCCGTTTTCCTTGTCAAGCTTCCGTCCAGCCCGCCTAGTTTCGTCAAGGTATTGGCCTTTGCTTGCACGCAGCCCACTCATGTTTTAATGTAGTCCGTCACACTATAGCCCTCAAATAGAAGTGTAGTCCGTCACACTTGCCCTTGCAACAGTTTGTTGCCATTGAATACACCCGCATTGTCTTGCATGTTTATTTTCCCCGCACATAGGCCAATGGCAAGGCCATCATGCCAAATCCTTGCCACTGCCGCGCCGCTTTGCCGATCAGCTTTGTCAAGGGTCTAACAAACCACCCCAACCAGTTGAATTCGACGCCCTCGTCGAATAAATCCCAACACATGCTCGTCATTTGCAAAGACATCACAAGTTGAGCACCCGTTTGAGAATTACGTTGTCCTTGCCCTCAAGTGAAACATTTTTTCTCATTTGCTTTTCCTGCCCTTCATTCCCACAGCAAATCCAGCACGCAACTGATTGATTTGTAAGAAACCCACACTAATTTTTGGCACCCTCAACTCGAAATTTCTGCATCACTGCCTTCCTTGCCTTTTCTGAATTTCTAAGCCAAGACAGTCCCTTCCACGAACAAGCACGCTGACCCACTGTCTTGAAGTCTTGTCCATGGCCGTCTCGACCTCGTCACGAACCTTCTCCGCTCTGATACC
Organism: Nicotiana attenuata; assembly: GCF_001879085.1. NCBI lineage: Eukaryota > Viridiplantae > Streptophyta > Magnoliopsida > Solanales > Solanaceae > Nicotiana > Nicotiana attenuata. The sequence continues at coordinate 216,158 of NW_017670886.1, read as the reverse complement.
AGTTGTCACAGGGGTGTTTTCTGTCCGCCGAAAACACTGCCCGCTGTGCGGCAGTCAAGTCCCCATTTGGCTTCAGCCTCGCCTGATTTTCTTTCGCTTTCGAGGTTTAACACTTAGAATCAATTTAAGGCAATGTCAATATAGAAGGACACAAGCAGATTTACGAGAACCCTTTCCCAACCTTTTATAAATCAATTACAAAGGAAATTCTCGAGTTTGGCAAGGTGCTGCCACCCTTGGCAGGCACCAACTCACAAAAATAGTCGACACGTGCACGAATCTGCCCTATAAAGGCCCCTGCCTAAGGCGTCTCGTGCTGCCCACTCGTTTGGCAAGGCAATGGCACATATTTTGCCATGCTCAAGCCTTGACATAGACAACCCTATGCCTATATCTTTTGCTATTTCCCTCCCTAGGTACTTAGCCCGTTTTTGGGGCTGCTAACACACATATATATAGTGTAGTCAGCCCAAAAACAGTTTTCCTATTTTCAGTTGACACCCCCAACTGATAGGACATGATCCCCATGATCAAAAAACGTGCATGTCATGCTAGAACATGCCTAAAAATGTGCATAGACTTATCCTGTAATCAGCAACTCTTGGACAAGGGCAGTTGTAACCGCCCCACTGTATAGCATGTGCACAGCACACTTGAAAACCACTCCATGTGCGCTGCATGTGCACATTTCTGGCCAGCTGCTGCACGCCTAAGGCAGGCATTGCGCCCAGCCTTGGCCTTTGACACTGCTCCGCCCCAATGCCATTACCACAACTTGTCGCCCATGACTTAGCCGCGCGCACGTCCGCTGCCACGGTCGCTTGGTTATGTCAAGTCGCCTATACTTGATCAAGTCTGCCCTTCGCCAATGCCAATCTGATTTTAGCATCAAGTCACCAAGCCATGATGCCATTCCCTTTGCTAAGTCGTTTGCCCACGAGTTCCTTAGGTGTCAGCTCGCTCACCTAAGTCATGGCAACATCACATTGCCAATGCCACTGCCTTGGCACTAAGCCGCCCCATTTTAGCGCCGAGGTCTTTCCCGTTTTGCCTGTCAAGCTTCCGTCCAGCCCGCCTAGTTCCGTCAAGGTCTTGGCCTTTTCTTGCACGCAACCCACTCATGTTTTAGTGTAGTCCGTCACACCATAGCCCTCAAATAGAAGTGTTGTCCGTCAGACTTGCCCTTGCAACAGTTTGTTGCCATTGACAACACCCGCATTGTCTTGCATGTTGATTTTCCCCGCACATAGGCCAATGGCAAGGCCATCATGCCAAATCCTTGCCACTGCCGCGCCGCTTTGCTGATCAGCTTTGTCAAGGGTCTAACACTACACCAAAAGGAATTTGGGCCTGAGCAGCAAATTAACTTCATGGCCTATGGTATGGCTTAAGGCCCAACATTGAAGAACAATACCTTCAAGCCCATCGCGCGCATAATTTATCGGGCCAATATCTAAAATAAGAAGAAATTATAAAAGGAAACTACCAGCTGTGTCCATTTTTAAGTAGCTTATTACAAAAATTGGTCAATTCATACAACATTACTAATATTAGCCAAATATTATCAATAATAGACAATTAGCTATTTGTAGCCAAATAGGTCAAAGTTTTACTTTCTTTTGAGTGGTTGTTATTAGAATAGATTGGGTACATCTTAAGGAGCTTAAATCTCAGTTTTGAGATGATTGATGTAGTTTTGAGGTGCTTTGAAATAAAAATTCGAAGTAGAAGATGAACGTCGAAAAAAAAATGATATGTGTATCACACTGTGTATCATTTGTGTATCACATATGTATCATATTTGTATCACATGTATATCCATGTATACCTTTGTGTGAGATACATGCGTGATACATGTCGTCGAAGAATTTTTTAAAATCGATTTTAACTACGAATTTTGATACCAAGTCAGCCTAAATCACCTCCAATCTTCCTCAAATTTTGTATATCGACTCATCTATATATTTTCAATGAATTTCAACCTTACCCGTTGAAGAAAGTCTTTTTTTGCTTAAGCTTTTGGAATCATATATATATATATATATATATATATATATATATATATATATATATATATATGTGCTACCTCACCCTTTTAAATTCATTTCCCTCTTGCATCTAATGATGCTAATCACGCTTAAAAATATGGAAGGAGATCTTTGCGTGTAATTTTTGGAGAGAAAAAAATTTTCTTCCCATCTTGCATCTAATTAATGATGTTAATCACGCTTAAAGTTAAAAATATGGAAGGAGATCTTTGCGTATGATTTTTGGAGAGAAAGAACTTTTTTATTTGAATTTTTAATTTTTATACATGCTTGCTTAGTTTTGGTAAGTCTATAATTAATGGCTAGTGGTTGGTAAGTTGTGACTTATTTAGGACATTTATGTAAGATTTCCAATTATAAAAGTAACAAGGAAACAATGTTATTTCCAATTTTCTTCTCTCATGTAACCTCTTGGAGGTGTTTGTATAGCATACAATTAACTGAACAAACAAAGAAATAATATAAAAAATCAAACACCAAGCCTTTTATTTTTAATGTCTATAAAAGAAGCCCTTGTAATCTGTACAGTTAGATGAGGATTCTTGAGTGCAAATGCATCAAATTTAGCTGTAAAAACAACATCTTCCATATTCTTAACAATGAAGTTTAACGATGTCTCCTTTAAAGACTGGTTAGAACAAGTGTCCGAAATCTCTAAAACATCGAGAGCGTTCGATGCGTTCAATGATCCAAGCATTTGGTGCTCACAAAATTTCTGCAAGAAGGGGATTTCGTACTTATCTGCTGCAATTGACAATGAGTAAACGTGTTTTTCCATTTTCTCTTTAGTCAAGTCTCCACTGTAAAGGAATTCTAATAGAGACTCTAATTCCTCGTAGTTAAGTTCAGGTAAAGTTATTGTGTCACTTGGTGGAGCTTTGCACCCATCTGAGTCCAGTATATTCTTGAATATATCAGATCTTGCTGCCTGTGATATTTAAGAAAATATATATCATAGATATAAGGTCATGTACTTACTGTTAATTTGCACTGATACTGTAACTTTTTTTAAAATAAACTGTTATTAATATAAGGTAAATCCAGTCTACTAAACAGTTTTTTGAGACTGGTTATCCTTTACTAGACACAATGGACGTCTTATCATGTTTGTCATTAATGTCGTAATTGAGCATAATGTAGTGGTTATCGAGTAAAATAAGTGCTGTTAGATTATATGAAGTACAGTTAACAGTTTTTCGTTTTGGCTTCATATCTAGTTGAGGGTGCCTAGAACCATTTGGGCAAGAAGTTGAACTCTATAATTAATTAATAGATGATCAGTTTAAGTTATATATATACTCCATCAGTATATGAATTTTTTTTATACCATGAGGTCAACCAAATGATATTTATGGGTAAGCTTCTTTAAAATATGAAATTTGTAACCTTGAAAATAAAATAAGTTACCTATTATAACAAGTAAAGGTGATCGATCTCATGGTGTAAGAATTTCATACACGATATATATGACGATTTATAAAACTTAAACTATAAATAGAATATATGTAAAATACTGGATTCAGAATTTTCTTTTTATTTGTTTATCCAATTTTTATATGTATTGCTTTTTACTCCGTACTTGATATAAATCTAATCCTGAAATACACAGGAATTGATTATTCATGAAAAGAAAAGATGATTACCAGAAGAGCTCGATGTGCTGGTATGGAGGGACCATCATTCCCAGGCTTAATTAAAATATCGGTATGAATATGATCTCTGAAGGCAACAACAAACCCACTTAGATAATTCAGTTTGTCGTTTAATTCCTCCTCCATCTCCTTCATTTCTTTCACCCATTTCAACGCATTTACAAATCCCTGTTGGAACAAAAAGGTCAATTACTATAGATTCCCAATCGGTAAAGAAGAAAGTGATTCTCGGTTTAATTTTGGGTAATTCTTAGAACAATTAAAAAGAAGCAGAAAAAACTTAAATCCCCTTTCCATTTTGTCACTTACATGCATGGCATCTATAATTCTGACTTGGAGTCACAAACAACATCCAAAGAACAATAAATTTCTTAAATTCTTTAGTTTTCTCTTTGCTTCCCAAGACAGAATTAAGAACGATTATGAACAACATATATATGAACAGAGATTGTCAGCATACATATTAGGTGATTTCTTTCATCTGTCCAAACCTATAAAGTTATACGGTATTTGTGCTAGCTGGTGAGCGCTAGGAGCAAGTAATCCGTGAAATTGTCACACAAGTTAACTCGGACACCACGGTTATTGAAAAAACAAACAAAACAAAAGATTGTATAGGCAACCAAAAAGGAAATGATACCTTAATAGAAGGATTGGAAAGTGCAGCTACTGTTTTATTATCAGTTCCTTTGGTGTTGTCGGTGTGATCATTTCTATTGGTCAAGGTAATTATAGTTCTGGCTCCCTCATAACAAGCTCCGCATATTGTATTTCTTGGTGGCCTTAGAATAAATGGCATAGCACTACATATTGAACAATCCATCTCTATGTTCCTGATGAATGAATACAAGTAACTCAAAAGAAGAAGATGAGATGTTGGAAAAGAAGAAGAGAAGTGGACTTAGAATGATGGCGCTGCCTTTTCATTTCTCCATTATTATTAAGTTTAATAGTACAACTTTATGCTCCAATATATATTAAAGAATTGAAAAGGGGAGGCAAAACTATTGCTATGCTTTCTTTATAAGCTGACAACATTAATTAATAGCGACTTATCTACGTTTTTGTGATCCTTTTATAATTAGTATGATTGATCTATATGTTCATGTGGGGCAAGCTAGCATTGTATTCCTTCTTTTTATTATATGAAATGAATACTTTATTCTTCGCCAAAATAGAAGACCTTAGAAAAATTATTAACGAGAACCTTTTTTTTAATTTACCGTTAGAAGACATATTATTATTTTGATTCAAAGAATGGAAAATTAAACTAATCCAACCAGCTTATTGACTTAATTATTAAGTTCATGTAATTATCTACCAGCTAAGTTATGGGCATCATTCAGTTCCAGCGAGGAAGGATTGTAAAAAAGAGGATTAAAAAAAAATGGATTAGGAAAATAAAGAAAAATAATGAGAGTGTTGGTTGGCCATGTCTTTTTTGAGTAGGTTGTAAGAAGAAAGGAATTGGTTAAGAAGCTGAAACTAAGAATACAAAAGTTAGGAAGTGGAAAAGGACTTTCCAACCTTACAAACAGCGAAAATGAGGTAAGACTACCACGTCCTCCAAATAGACATTAAACAAACTCTCGTAGATCTTCCTAGGGCCGAACATAATTTGCTAAATACCGAATTATTGTACCGAAATCGAAAATTTTGGTATTTGGTATACGGTATTTTGGTATTTGGTATGGCATTTGATTTAAATTTTTTTAAAAACTTGATATTAGGTATGGTATTTGGTATTTTAAAATAAAATACTGAAATATCAATACCGTACCGAAATATATATTATATTACACAAAACACATATTATCAATTATAATAAAAATCTAAAATTTTACTTTCCTTTATTCTCAAAGTTAATCAATTAACTCTAAACAAGTAACAAGATATTTCTAATGATCAAATATTCTTTTATGTATAATTTTTTCTATTTGGGTCGACATTTGATAGTTTTGGACAAAAATTTTGTCAACAAACATTTTCAGTTTTATATTTTTGAGTACTTTAATTAAGAAGATTAGAGTGTATGGCTCTATGCACTAGTTAGTATTCAAACCGAATAAACCGAAGTTACCGAACCGAATAAATCGAAACCGAAAGGAGAAAAACCGAACCATACCGAATTTAATTAGGTACGGTATTGGTATAGGATTTTAAGAAACCGAATACCGAAAATACCGAACCGAAATATCTAAATACCGTACGGTACCAACCCACGAACACCCCTTGATCTTCCCGACCCAAACCTAAAATTGGTTCTACTCGATCGATTGTAGGATTTTTTCTCTATTTTTTTTAAAATTTACTCATTTAATAATTGCAGTGGTTAATCAATTTGAAAAATAATATAGGAGCACCAATTTGTATTTGGTCAAAGTTTCGAAAGTGCTTCTAAAAAAAGGTTACTATTTTCAGCTTTTGTTTCTAGTTAAAATCGCGAAAATTAACTTATCAGCTTCATGATCATCATTAGAATTCCTCCAAGATCGATCGTGGTGGGAAGGGAGTCTTCTCCCGACTTTTAATTTTCTAGTTTTGGTACTGACAATGAGACTTGTCTAAGAAAGAAACATGGGGCAAATTAATTTTTATAATCAACATTGCGTATCCATCTACTTACTTTACTTAGATAGCTTTGAATCAAGCTAAGTTCTTACGCATCCTTTGCAAGTGAAGGAAAGGGGGAATATGAGAGGCGTACAAGAAAATGTTAGATCCTAAATATCTGAACTAATTTGAGCTTTAACATATATATATATATATATATATATATAGTTCTTCAAGCTTCCAGCAAACAAGAGTCACCATAGTACATGAGTATCGTAATTTCACTTGGACACTCTTACCTTGATAAAAAATAAAAGAGTGAATTTTCATAAAGCACTATCGGTAAGAGTCTAATTATCATATGTAATTATTGTTTGTTTACTTACCGTTCGTAGCTAATTATATATTTATTTCACTGTATCAATAAAAAATACATTCCATATATATGAAATCAGAATACATATATAGTCCATGCATTAAGGGATACATACAGCCTCTGAAAGACTGGATACAGTCAATACAATAATGAAAAGCAGACTGGATATAGTTAATACAGTAACGGAAAGCACATCTAGATATAGGAATGAAAAATACAAACGAAAAGCAAATCTAGATACATGAATAAAAAATACATTTCATATCTGAAACCAGAATACATATATGATCCATACATTAAGGGATACATATAGCCTATGAGAGACTGGATACAGCCTACAGTAACGAAAAGCCTATGAGAGACTGGATACAATTAATACAACCTACTATGAGATACTGGATACAGAAACAAAATACAGTATAGCTATACATGCAACATACAGCCATTGAAGAGGGAATCCATGTTGTAAAAAATATTGGATTACGGAGAATAAGATTTAACTTGAGGCGTCTCAAGGACGAGCTGCCTAACCTGCTGACATCCTGGCGAAGAGAGTATATCACATTAAACCCGCACATACTTTGTTGTTCATCGCAGTTTTGCTCTAATAGGCCATGCGCACGCCTGGTTTTCATGAGTGCTCTAGAAATCTTTTGCCATAAATTTTATAGGAGCGGCCTCACTCCACACTCATATAGGTCCATCCATCAAGTGTATCCTGCAGCGCAATGTACCACCTATAAAGGGCTATAGATTATTGGATTAAGAGTTTGACAACTCTGCTTCAGATTATTGGATTAAGAGTTTGACAACTCTGCTTCCCATTCCTTGAAGTCTTGCACTAATATACACACCATAGGAAGGAACATAATTTAATAGTGCATATTTGATCAACAAAATGACTTGTTATTACCCATATGAACATACTTCATTAGGTCTCCAATCACACAGGTTGGGTTACCATCATTGTTGACATAACTCAAATTGGCAATAGTCTCATTCCCCTCGATGTTTCATATATTAATTTTCTTCCCAAAGATTTAGTTAGAGGAGCGGCCAAATTCACTTCTAACTTCACATTATCTATGGAAATAATTCCATCTCTCAACAGCTTATCACATTGTGTCTCAATCGAATATATCTACTCTTCCCATTGAAGGATTTATTTTTAGCAATGACTATTGCAACTTGGCAATCACAATGCATCGACACAGAAGGTGTCGATTTTATTCCTAGTGGAATACTTGCCAAAAGGTTCTTTAACCACTCGACCTCATTGCCAGCCAATTCCAATGCCACAAACTCAGATTCCATGGCAGATCTAGCTATTTATTATTTGTTTAGCTATTTTTCATGCCACAACACCCCCACCACGGGTGAACACATAACCACTAGTGGATTTTGTCTCATGTGAATCAGAGATCCAGTTAACATCATTGTATCCTTCTAATACAGTTTGAAATCCACTATATTTAATACCATAGTTCATGGTACCTCTTAAATATTTCATTACTCTTACTAATGCATTCCAATGATCATGACTCGGGTTTTGAGTATATCTACTCAATCTACACACAGTACATGCAATATCAGGTCTAGTAAAATTCATCAAAATGCATTAGACTACCAATAATTTGAGCATATTTATTTTAATCTACAACATCCCCCTTATTCTTTTTTAATTGACTATTAGCATCATAAGGAGTGCTTACAGGTGCCGCATCATAATTATCAATTTTTTTAAGAACTCTTTCAACATAATGTTCTTGAGTCAACATCAAGCTATTGTCATCTTGTATAATTTTCATGCCTAAAATAACACTACCCTCTCCCATTTCTTTCATCTCAAAATCAGAAGATAGAAAAAATTTGGTTTTATGTACCAAATCAAGGTTAGAACTAAAAATAAGCATGTCATCCACATAAAGGCAAATAATAACACAATTACCATCTACACATTTTGTTAAACACATTTATCTACTTCAATTGATGAGAAATCATCATTAATCAATACTTAATCAAATTTTTCATGCCACTATTTAAGTGCTTGCTTTAGACAATACAGAGACTTTTAGCAATTAACATACTTTGTTTTCTTGGCCAGATACTACACAACCCTCAGGTTGTTCCATGTAAATTTTCTCTTCTAAATCACCATATAAAAATGCAGTTTTAACATCCATTTGGTGAATAAAAAGTTTATAAATAGAAGCCATGACAAGTAAATCACGAGGAAATTCTAGTTACAGGAGCATAAGTATCAAAATAATCAACATTTTGCTTTAGAGTAAAACCTTTTGCAACAAGTCTAGCTTTGTATTTATCAATGGAACTTTCTTCTTAAAAATCCATTTACAACCAATGAGTTTGGCTCCCGGAGGTAAATCAACTAAAATCTAAGTTTTATTTTGTAAAATTAAATTTATTTCTACATTAATAGCTTGTTTCCAAAATAAGGCATCAGACGAAGAAATTGCTTCAGAATATGTCAAAAGATCATTATCCACAAGATAAGTATAAAAATCTTTACCAATTTTTTTTCCATAGTCTTTTGCTTCTTCTAAAATCCTCACTTTAAAAATTATTTTGAATAATTAAAACATGTGAACTATTATCACTTGGAATAATAGGAGCATCGGAAATATTCTCAAATTTTAAAGGAATTTTTTTCTTCAAAAAATTCAGCATTTTTTGTTTCAACAATAATATTGCGTTCAAGAAAATCTATGTGTTGCACTACTTTCAGCAAACCTAATAAACATACAATCAGATGTTTTAGATCCTATTTTCCTTTTCGTAGGATCAGGTAACACAGAAGATGAAAGTAGCAGAAATGAGGATGTTGAGGTGGATGTACGGGCACACCAGGGTGGATAAGATTAGGAATGAAGATAATCGGGAGAAGATGGGCGTAGCTCCTATGGATGACAAGATGCGGGGAACGAGGATCAGATGGTTCGGGCACGTGCAGAGGAGAAGCCCAAATGCCCCGGTAAGGAGGTGTAAGCAGTTGGCTTTGGTGGGTTCGAGAAGAGGTAGTGGACGGCCTAAGAAGTATTGGGGAGAGGTGATCAGGCAGGACATGGCGTGGCTTCAGATTTTCGAGGACATGATCCTTGATAGGAAGGTGATAGGATCAAGGACAAGGATAGAGTTTTAGAAGATCCAAGAAGGCCATTTACAAGATCTCAAGCTAAAGAATTGCAGACTAAGGTTGCTGGACTTCAATGGCAAATAAAGAAGCTTTTAATTGTAGAGGAAGAGCTCAAGCTCAAAGGAGAATAATTGTCCAAGTTTTACAATTATTTGGTGGCCCAAATTGAAGTCCAAGATGAGGAAGATTGGGTCCCAACACCAGCCCTTGAAGTCCACCAAAAGGGCACCCAGAAGAGCTTAAAATGAGCTTAAAAGAGGTCCAAAAGGGGGTGTTTCAAAAGGAGCCCAATTAGAGTCCAAATCAATGGCCCAAACTAGTAGTTTTAAGGTCCAAATTCCATTAAAGGCCGTGATGGCGACGGACACCACTGTCAGGAAAGCCAACACTAAGAACTTAATTAAATTCTCGTTTTGGCAATTTTCGAAATCATTTCTTTTCCTTACATTAAACAATAAATAATGAACTTCACTGAGTAAATAATGATGTCTTCAACAAATTTACATACTGAATAATCCCATAGTCCTCCCAGAACCTGGTGTCACAAGTGCATGAGCAATTTCTAGGAGATAAAATGTAATACCACAACTGTCCGGAATACAAATTGGACAGGAAAGAAAAGACAACACTCTGAAGGAGACTCTGCTGGTTGCGGGTCGTCTCGAGAGGTGCAGCTCACCTAAGTCTCCGTATCAACCATGTTGTTGCGCCCTACGAGGCCTCTAGACATACATGTGTCTGTGCAACAAAGTGTAGTATGAATACGAAAATAACGCGTACCCAGTAAATATCCCGTCTAACCTCGAAGAAGTAGTGATGAGAGGTTGACTTCAACACTTACTAGTGGTCCAATAATATCAAATACAGTGAAGTAGTGAATAAACATGAAACAGAGCAGATATATGAAATAAACCTACATAAAATACATGGTACAATTCCCTTCTTTACAATTTTTATCAATATTTCATTCTGATAATTCTTGGGATTTCTTGAATACTAAGAGCACAAAAAAAAGGTGTTAGTGTAGCATCATGAATAGTAACTTGAAAAAAAAAGTTAAAAAAAAAACAAAAATAAGTTAAAAAAAGAAAAGAATTGCTTGCTCTTCAAGAAATTTCTTTTGTATTTAATTTGTTTCCAAAAATTAACAAAGGAAACAAGAAGAGGGGATCCTAGATTTTAAGATAAGAAAAAAATTCAATTTCTCTTACTCGTTCTGATCTAAATATATAATCCTTTCCTTTTTGTTCGTGTCTTGTTTCAACCGAGCTTATGTGTTCTAGGATTTGAATCTTCTTTCATTCGTTCCCCAAAAATTTATATTTTACTACTAAGAACTTAATATGATTTAGATTTAATAATAAATCTACAAAGTATTTTGTTCAAAGGTTATTTCGAGAGGAAAGAAGGCAAGTGTGTGTGAGAACAATTGAGGGAAAAGCCAATTCGTAGGATACAATTTAATTATTGTTTTTTAAGATGTCGCGTACAGGTAGTAATGATGAACACATGGTTCTCCAAGAAGCTGAAATCAAAGCAAGAAATGATTTTACCTTGCAAGCTATGCATCAACAATTTGAAAAGTGGAATTTGCAATTCCAAGAAATGAGGGACACCATTGCTGAGCAAAATGATACAATAGCTGAACATAGGAGGGGAAATAATGTTAGGCCCCAAGCTAGGAGAAATGTACCCCTTGCTCCTATTGTAAATCAAGAAAACCCTATAGATGACTTTAATGATATTGATTTTGATAGGGTGGAAAGAGATAGGAGGGGACAAAGAGGTAGAGTAGAAGATGAAAATATAAGTAGTATAAAGATGAAGATGACATCTTTCAAGGGAACAAGGGATCCAAACTTGTACCTTGATTGGGAGAGAAAGGTTGAAGCCATCTTCGACTGTCACAACTACTTTGAAGGTAAGAAGGTTAAACTTGCTAATGTTGAGTTTTATGACTATGCTGCTATTCGGTGGAAAAAACTTACTAGGGATAGATTGCAAGAAGGACAAGCCCCAATTGCTAATTGGGCTGAGATGAAGAGGGTGATGAGGAAGAGATTTCTGCCATCACACTTTCAAAGAGAGCTACAACAACGTCTTCAAACGTTGAAGCAAGGGTCTATGTCTGTGGATGAATACTTTAAGGCTATGGATATGGCTATGATCCAAGCTAATTGGATGGAGGAAGAAGAGGCTACAATGGCTAGGTTTTTAAATGGTTTAAATAAGGAAATAGCTGATGTAGTAGAATTACAACAATATGTAACAATAGATGAGTTAGTTGATTTGTCTGTAAAGGTTGAAAAGCAAAATAAAAGAAAACAAACTAGCTCGTGGAAAGGTCGATCACCATCTCCAAGAAGCCATGGCCAAATCAAGAGATGCAGAGTTCTTCTAGACCTCAAGAAGACAAGGGTAAAGGCAAATTTGAGAACAAAGAGGGAGGTAAAACCTTTAACCCTAAACCTTCTACATCTTCTAGTTCTATTCAATTTCATAAATGTAAAGGAAGGGGACATACGATGCATGAATGTCCAAGTAGAAGAAACATCATTCTTAGAGAAGATGAGGGATATGAGAGTGAAAAAAGTGAGGGAGAAGAAGAAGAGGGAGATGTGAGTGATGAAGACGATGTAGAACTGCCTCATATTGGTATGATTGAGGTGGCTAGGAAGATTATGAGTGGAGAATACGAGAGTAATAAATGTGAGGAAGAGGGGAGAGGTGTGAGTGAAGATTAAGATGAAGATGACGATGAAGATGAAGATGAAGTAGAACGACCTTTTAATGATGGCATGATTGGGGTAGTTAAGAGGATTATGACTATCAATTTGGGAAGCAATAGTGAAGAACAAAGAGAGAATATATTTCATACTAGGTGTGGGATAAAGGGGAATACGTGTTCTATGATCATTGATAGTGGTAGTTGTGCTAATGTGGTGAGTTCATACTTTATGGAATAACTGGGACTTGCATGCATGAAACACCCTACTCCCTATAGACTCCAATGGTTAAATGATAGTGGTAAACTAAAGGTAAACAAACAATGCATGATTTCATTCAAAGTTGGTAGATATGAGGATGATATTCTTTGTGACATAATCCCTATGCAAGCTTGTCATATCTTACTGGGTCGTCCTTGACAGTATGATAGGAATATTTTTCATGATGGAAGGAAGAATAGATATTCTCTTGAGCTTAATGGCAGGATATTTACTCTTGCACCTTTATCTCTTTCTCAAGTGATTGAAGATCAGAAGAGATTAAGGGAAACAATGGGAAAACCAAGGGGAGGGACAAAAGTGAGTTTGAGGGAAAAGAAAAGAAAGGAGGCCAGGAGTTAGAAAAAAAGAGAGATGGCCGAGAGAAAGAGAGAGAGGGCAGCAATTTGAGAGAAGAGATAAAACGGGGTTTGAGTGAAAAAATAGAAAGTCTTGGTGAGGGGAAAGAGGCTAAGGAAAGGAAAAAAGAGAGTTTCTATAAAAAAGACAAAGAGTGTTAAAATGCAAGAAAAGAGGAGTTGCCCATAACACTACTTACTTACAAAGAAGCTTTGGTTAATTCTGAGTTACTAACTTCTTCTTTGTAGTATTTCTTCTGTTTTGCAGGATTTTGAAGATGTCTTTCTTGAAGATATTCCTAATGGATTGCTACCTTAACGTCATTGAGCATCAAATTGATTTTGTTCCTGGATCACAAATCCCAAATAGGCTTGCTTATAGGAGTAGTCCCGAAGAGATAAAGGAGCTTCAAAGGCAAGTTGAGGAATTGCTTGAGAAAGCCTTTGTGTAATGACCCGGTCGGTCGTTTTGAGAATTTAAGCTCCGTTCAGCGGTGTAAGGTCTTGAACAGCTTCACATTATGTGTATCGACTTGTGTGCATGGTTGAATTCAGTTAACGGATGATTCGGAGTCGATTTGGAAGAAGGATTCTATTTTTGGAAGCTTCAACGGTGAGAATTTGACCGGAATTGGACTTTTGAGTAAATGGCCCCGGAATGGGGTTTGGGTGATCTCAACAGCTTCGTATGATGATTTTGGACTTAGGCGCGCATCCGGATTTAGATTTGGAGGTCCGATAGCAATCATCACATTAAACATGAATATCACAAATGGAGTCACATTAATCATAACATAAGACTCAACATATAGATACTCGTCACCATGCCTATACGCCGTACTCAACAATTAACACATAGCAAATAGGATACAACTCCTAATCCCTCAAGCTAAGGTTAGACCAAACACTTACCTCGATGCCACGAACATAATTCAAGCCTCAACTATCGCTTTACCTCTTGATTCCACCACCAACTCGCTCGTATCAAGCCACAAGTTACTTAATTATATCAATAAATGCTAAATGAATCAATTCTAATGCATGGAAATAAGTTTTTCTAAAGTTTTTCCCAAAAAGTCAAAAATCGACCCCGGGCCCGCTTGGTCCAACCCGAAATTCGGACCAAAACCCTATTACCCATTCACCCCCGAGCCCAGAAATATAATTAGTTTTGGAATCCTACCTCAATTTGAGGTCTAGATCCCCAAATTTCAATATTCTTAGGTTTTACCCAAAATTCCCAATTCCACCATGAAAACCCTAGATTCTAGGATGAAATCTTGTAAAAAGAAGTTAAGGAGTAAAGAAAATGAGTTAGAAATCACTTACTAATGTTTTGGAGAAAAAAGAGTGTTTATAAAATCACCTCTTACGTTTTTGGGGTTTTGAAAAGTGAAAAATAACTGAAAGTCCCATTTAAATATACCCCTCTCAAACCCTCTCCGCGGACCGCACAAAATCGAGTGCGGCCGCAAGGTCCCACCGCGGACCGCACGAAATCTTTTGCGGCCACAAAGGCCCCTCCGCGGTCGCACAAAATCATTGCGGACTGCACCGGCGGGTCAGAGATCTACAACTTCTATGAACCTGCAACAGCTATGTTTTAAGTCTAAAACATCCCGGAACCTACCCGAAACTCACCCAAGCCCTCGGGACTCCAAACTAAATATGCATACTAACTCAAAAACACATAGGGACCTACTCGTGCTATCACATCATCAAAATAACATGTGAAACCATGAATTAAACCTCAAAACTCATCATTTTCATCAAGAACACTTAAAGTTCATAACTCTTCAACCGGAAGTCCAACTCACGTCAAATAAACTCCATTTTTCACCAAATTTCACAGTTATTATTTAAATACTATAATAAATTTGTACCGGGCTCCAAAACTAAAATACGGGCCCGATACCAATGGTTTCAAGCATTAATTCTTTTCTTCATTTCTTAGATAATTCAGCAAAACAATTTCTTTCAAAAATTGATTTCTAAGGCTTGGGACCTCGGAATTCATTTCCGGGCATACGTCCAAGTTCCATATTTTACTACGGACCTCTCGGGATCGTAGGAACACGGATCCGGGTCCGTTTGCTCAAAATGTTGACCAAAGTCAACCATAATCAAATTTTATCTCTAGAAATTTCTATTTCTCAAAATTTCACATAGAAGGCTTTCTGGATATAGGTCAGGACCACACACGCAAATCGAGGTGACGTAAAAAGGAGGTTTTTAGGCCTCGGAACACTGAATTTGTTTCTAAAACAAGTGATGACCTTTTGGGTCATCACATCCTCCACCTCTAAAACAATCGTTCGTCCTCGAACGGACATAAGAAGGAAGTACCTGAGTCGGGAAGAAGATGGGGATAACGGCTCCGCATATCGGACTCGGACTCCCAGGTCGATGCCTCAGCAGGCTGACCTCTCCACTGAATACGAACGGAAGGGGAACTCTTCGATCTCAACTGACGAACCTGCCGGTCTAGAATAGCTACCAGCTCCTCCTCATATGACAAGTCCTTGTCCAACTGGACAGTGCTGAAGTCTAACACGTGGGATGGATCGCCGTGATACTTCCGAAGCATGGACACATGAAACACTGGATGCACGGCTGATAAGCTCGACGGCAACCCAAGTCTATAAGCCACCTCTCCCACTCGATCAAGAATCTCAAATGGGCCAATGAACCTAGGGCTAAGCTTGCCCTTCTTTCAAAATCTCATCACTCCCTTCAAACCCGCTCACCGACCATGAATGCCAAATCACGAACCTTACGATCGGCATTACTCTTTTGCCTGGACCGAGCGGTACGAAGCCTATCCTGAATGAGCCTGACCTTGTCCAAGGCATCCTGCACCAGATCCGTACCCAACAACCGAGCTCTCCCGCCTCAAAACATCCAACCGGCGACCGACACCGCCTACCATACAACACCTCATAAGGAGCCATCTGGATACTCGACTGGTAGCTGTTGTTGTAGGCAAACTCTGCTAAAGGCAAGAACTGATCCCACGAGCCTCGAAAGTCAATAACACAAGCTCGGAGCATATCCTCCAAAATTTGAATAGTCCTCTCGGACTGCCCGTCCGTCTGAGGATGAAACACTGTGCTCAACTCAACCCGTGTGCCAACTCCCGCTGAACTGCTCTCCAGAAATGTGAGGTAAACTGCGTACCTCGGTCCGAAATGATAGAAACGGGCACACCATGAAGGCGAACAATCTCCCGGATATAGATCTCCGCTAACCTCTCAGAAGAATAGGAGACTGCCAGAGGAATGAAATGCGCTGACTTGGTCAGCCTATCAACAATAACCCACACTGCATCGAACTTCCTCTGAGTCCGTGGGAGTCCAACAACGAAGTCCATAGTGATACGCTCCCACTTCCACTTAGGAATCTCAATCTTCTGGAATAGACCACCAGGTCTCTGATGCTCGTACTTAACCTGCTGACAATTCAAACACTGAGCCACATATGCAACAATGTCCTTCTTCATTCTCCTCCACCAATAATGCTGCCGCAAATCCTGATACATCTTGGCGGCGCCCGGATGAATAGAGTACCGGGAACTATGGGCCTCCTCTAAAATCAACTCCCGGAGCCCATCCACATTTGGCACACAAACTCGACCCTGTAACCTCAAAACCCCATCATCTTCTAATATAACCTACTTGGTACCTCCGTATTGCACCGTGTCTCTAAGAAGAGCGAGCAACTGTGCAAGCTAATACACGGCTGGGCTTAGAAACATCCAACCTCACGAACTGATTGGCCAAAGCTTGAAAATCCAAAGCAAGCGGTCTCTCAACGACCGGAATATACGCAAGACTGGCCATACTGGCTGACTTCCTACTCAAAGCATCGGCCACCACATTAGCCTTTCCCGGATGATATAAGATGGTGATAGCATAGTCTTTTAACAGTTCCAACCACCTTCTCTGCCTCAAATTTAGCTCCTTCTGCTTGAACAAGTATTGCAAACTCTTGTGATCCGTGAAAACCTCACATGCCACACCATACAGATAATGCCTCCAAATCTTCAGCGCGTGAACAATGGCTGCTAACTCCAAATCACGTACTGGATAGTTCTTCTCGTGAATCTTCAACTGACGCGAAGCATAAGCAATGACCATGCCATCCTACATCAATACTGCACCAAGTCCAATACGAGATGCATCATAATAGACTGTATATGGCCCTGAACCTGTGGGCAAAACCAACACTTGCGCCGTAGTCAAAGCAGTCTTGAGCTTCTGAAAGCTCGCCTCACACTCGTCCGACCACCTAAACTGAGCACCCTTCTGGGTCAACCTAGTCATCGGGGCTGCGATAGATGAAAACCCCTCCACAAACTGACGATAATAGCTGTCAAACCCAATAAACACCGAATCTCTGTAGTTGATGTGGGTCGAGGCCAGCTCTTGACTGCCTCTATCTTCTTTGGATCCACCTGAATACCCTCTGCTGAAACAACATGACCCAAGAAAGCAACCGAACTCAACCAGAACTCACACTTCGAAAACTTAACATACAACTGACTATCTCTCAGAGTCTGGAGAACCACTCTCAGATGCTGCTCATGCTCCTCCTGGATGCGTTTAACTCTTTCAACTCAGGCGGGGCCATACAATACGGAGGAATAGAAATGGGCTGAGTGCCCGAAGCCAAATCAATGCAAAAGTCAATATCCCTGTCGGGTGGCATACCCGGCAGGTCTGAAGAAAATACCTTAGGGAACTCACGAACTACATGCATATAATCAATAGAAGGGACCTCAGCACTAGAATCACGAACATATGCTAAATAAGCCAAACACCCCTTCTCGACCATACGCCGAGCCTTCATATACGAGATAACACCACGGGTAGAATGACTAGGAGTCCCTCTCCACTCAAGACGAGGTAGACCCGGTAAGGCTAACGTCACAGTCTTGGCATGACAATCCAAGATAGCGTGGTAAGGTGATAACTAGTCCATCCCCAATATGACATCAAAATCAACCATGTCCAGCAGTAACAAGTCTACTCGGGTCTCAAGACCCCCAATCATAACTACACAAGAACGATGGACACGATCTACCATAATAGAATCACCCACCGGTGTAGACACATAATTAGGAGCACCCAAAGAATCACTAGGCATGACTAGATACGGCGCAAAATAAGATGACACATAAGAGTATGTAGACCCTGGATCAAATAGCACTGAAGCATCCCTACTACAAACCAGAACCGTACCTATGTTAACTGCATCGGAAGCTCAGTCTCAGGGCTGGATGGAAGAGCATATCATCAGGGTTGGGCCCCACCACCCTGGACTACATCTCGGGGACGACCTGCTGCTGGCTGGCCTCCACCTCTAGTGACCTAAGCTCCACCTCTACCTCTACCTCTAGCACCTCTGCCTCCACCTCTAGTTGGCTGGGTGGGCTGTGGAACACTCGGTGCCTGAACCATGGCACAGGAACCCGGATGCTAAGAGCTGCTCGATGCTCGAGGACAAAATCTAGCAATGTGACCCATATCACCACAAGTATAACAAGTCCTTAGCTGTTGAGACTGCTGACCCTGACGACCTGAATGACCACCCCAAAAACTCTGGAGCGGCGGCGCAATGATACGAGCTGGTGGTGCACTGTAGGACTGCTGATCAGAATACTGCATATGAGGACCACGGCGACCTGAATCACCATGAGAAACCTGAAGCGCTGACTGAAAAGGCCTAGGAGGATGGCCTCTACCGTACGAATCTCTGCCTCCAGACGAGGCGCCACTGAATCTACCTGAATGATGAGGCCTTTTGTCAGGCCCCTGACCACCTCCCTGTGATAGAACCATCTCAACCCTCCTGGTCATATTGGCCGCATCCTGAAAGGAAATCTCACTCCCCGTCTCCTTAGCCATCTGAAGTCGAATAGGCTGAATGAGTCCCTAAATAAACCTCCTCACTCTCTCTCACTCAGTGGGAAGTATAAGAAGAGTATGACGGGCCAAATCAATAAACCTGGTCTTGTACTGTGTAACAGTCATGGAACCCTGTTGGAGACGCTCAAACTGCCTCCCATAGATCTCTCTTTGAGTGACGGGAAGAAACTTCTCCAAGAATAGCTGTGAAAACCGATCCCAAGTCAGAGCTGGTGACCCAACTGGTCTATCCAAACAATAATCTCTCCACCAAGTCTTGGCGGATCCAGATAAGCGAAAAGTAGCAAAGTCGACCCCATTGGTCTCCACTATCCCCATGTTCCTGAGAACCTCGTGATAGCTGTCTAAATAATCCTGGGGATCCTCAAAAGAAGCACCGCTGAAAGTGGTAGCGAAGAGCTTAGTGAACCTGTCCAACCTCCACAAGGCATCTGAAGATGTAGTTGATCCATCACCGGTCTAAGTTGCCGCTTGGCTGAAGAAGCGGTACGTGACCTTGCCATTCGCGGAAGAACAGAGTAAAAATTCAATTATCATTGAGAAACCAAACCGCATGACAGGAAATAATAGATGTGAAGTTTTTCCTAACTCTGTAGCCTCTGGGGGATAAATACAGACGTCTCCGTACCGATCCCTCAGACTCTACTAAATTTGTCTGTGAATTGTGAGACCTATGTAACCTAGCGCTCTGATACCAACTTGTCACAACCCGGATTTTCCACCCTCGGAAGTCGTGATGGAGCCTACTAATGAAAGCTAGGCAAGCCAACCAACTGAATTATTTACCTTGTTTCCATTTTAAATCTGTTAACAATTAAGAACCAACAGCTAATAATCACCAAAATTTATTGAGGAAGACTGAATTGCAAGTTTTAATAATACTACCAATATCAATCCATAACAATCTACCCAAGACTGGTGTCACAACTTCACATGTGTCTAAGAGTACTACAACTAAAGGTCTAAAAGAAATAATACAACATTGTCTCTAAAATACCAGAAAGAAACATGAATAATAGATAGAAGGAGACGCCAAGGCCTGCGGACGCCTGTAGGACTACCTCGGGTCGCCTGATGAACGCGAAACAGCAATCTCACTGCGGTCCAAAATCTACAGCACTGGGATTTGCACAAAAGAGTGCAGAGTGTAGTATCAGCACAACCGACCCCATGTGCTGGTAAGTGCCTAGCCTAACCTCGGCCAAGTAGTGACGAGGCTAGGACTAGACTACCAAATAAACCTGTGTAGTTAAATCATATACATCGGAAAAATAAAAGCAGAAATGTACAGTCAAGGATGGGAGGGGGAAATCATGCTGCGGGGAAACATCAAATGATAACAGGAGGACAACAGGTAAATATAAGGAACACCATAACTCAATTATCAACAAGAATCAGAAATCAAACAAGTTCACGGCATCACCCTTCGTGATTTTACTCTCGTCCTCACCATAAGAATCAATAAAAACTGCACGGCATCACCCTTCATGCTTTTACTCTCATCCTCACCATAAAATCAATAAAAACTGCACGGCATCACCCTTCGTGCTTTTACTCTCATCCTCACCATAAAATAAATATAATTGGCACGGAATGGTACATCGTGCGGCACGGCATCACCCTTCGTGCTTTACACTCTTCCTCACAAAATTATACACGGCATCACCCTTCGTGCTTTAACACTCTCTCACCAAAACAATGCACGGCATCACCCTTCGTGCTTTACACTCTTCCTCACCCAAACAACAATCACAAACAATAAGGGCAAGGAAATAAATGAATCACAATAAAATCCCGGCAAGGAAACAATATCAAAACAACAACATCCCGGCAAGGGAACAATATTAGAAGCAACAACGTCCCGGCAAGGGAACAATATCATAATCCTTTTCTCTTTTTCACATTTTCTTCACAACTCGCTTCACAATATGAGCCAATGCTCTATAAGGTTCAATTGCCAATTATACTTTCACAAATCACTTCACAACTTGAGCCAACGCTCCTCACTATTCAAGTACTAACATTCTTTCGACAACCTTGCTCAACAATAGCAATCATCACATTAAACATGAATATAACAAATGGAGTCACATTAATCATAACATAAGACTCACGGGCATGCTTGATACCATAGATACTCGTCACCATGCCTATACGCCGTACTCAACAATTAACACATAGCAAATAGGACACAACTCCTAATCCCTCAAGCTAAGGTTAGACCAAACACTTAACTCGATGCCACAAACAAAATTCAAGCCTCAACTATCGCTTTAGCTCTTGATTCCACCACCAACTCGCTCGTATCTAGGCACAAGTTACTTAATTATATCAATAAATGCTAAATGAATCAATTCTAATGCATGGAAATAAGTTTTTCTAAAGTTTTCCCCAAAAAGTCAAAAATCGACCCCGGGCCCGCTTGGTCCAACCCGAAACTCAGACCAAAACTCGATTACCCATTCACCCCCGAGCCCGAAAATATAATTGTTTTTGGAATGCGACCTCAATTTGAGGTCTAAATCCCCAAATTTCAATATTCTTAGGTTTTACCCAAAATTCTCAATTCCACCATGAAAACCCTAGATTCTAGGATGAAATTTTGTAAAAAGAAGTTAAGGAGTAAAGAAAATGAGTTAGAAAGCACTTACTAATGTTTTGGAGAAGAAAGAGTGTTTAGAAAACCGCCTCTTACATTTTTGGGGTTTTTAAAAGAGAAAAATAACTGAAAGTCCCGTTTAAATATACCCCTCTCAGACCCTCTCCGCGGACCGCACAAAAAAGGACTGCGGCCGCGGAGCTCACCGCGGACCGCACAAAATCGAGTGCGGCCGCAAGGTCCCACCGCGGAACGTGATAAGTTAGGATTTTAACATGTTTTATGCCCCTACTTGCCTATGCTTTGATCATATATTTGTACAAAATAGTCCCAAAAGGCTCACAGGTTGTGCTTGTTTGCAGGTTTGATCGACAAAGTGATGAAATGTCAAATATCGGCTCAAAAAGGAGTGAAACCAGTGCAAGTATCAAAGACCAAGAAATCTAAGGGAAGAAGACCTAGTGCGGACCGCGCAAAGTGGAATGCGGCCGCACTAGGAGGTTCAGAGAGTTGGTAAAATCAGGCTAGAGGCAACGCGGCCGCGGTCCATATCTCGCGGTCCGCGGTCCGCGGTCAGGGCTCCGCGGCCGCACTACTCTTTTGTGCGATCCGCGGTCAAGAGATTCATCAATTGTGGAAAAAGCACATCATCTTGTGTCACGAAACCCACCTAGCACAACATTGCTCAATTCGGTATGGAAGGTCAGAGGACTACAATTTTGCAAAGACAATGCCATGCGGTCCGCGGTCGTTATTGTGCAGACCGCGCCAACTCCCTCCGTGGCCGCGGTCCATTTTACGCGGTCCGCGGAACCCAACTTCAGAGAGCTAAATTTGGAATTTCAAGAGCCTTGTGCGGCCGCGGTCCATTTTGTGTGGCCCGCACTGACCCCGCAGGGGTATTTTTGTCCAGTTTTTCCAGCCTAGTATAAATAGGACTTTACCATTTTTGGGTCATCTGTTATCTTCAGAACACAACTACGCTCGTGGGAATAACTTTTGCAGCCATTTTTGGCATCTTAGCTTCAAATTAACGATAGATTCTTGCATTTTAATTTAGTATTTAGTGATTATGTCTTGTTGTTCATCTATTTCTTCATTTTCTCTTTCAAGCATGTGTAGCTAAACCCATTAGCTAGGATTGTGGCTCAACCCTAGTGTGGGTAATTGATGGGTGTTGCCATCTAGGGTTAGATTGACTATGGGTGTTTGCTATTTCGGTTGATTTTATGTTTTAATTTAGAATTGGTGGTTGCAAACACTGATTCAATCTTTGTGGGTTTAACTTTTCTTGAGAAAGAGAGTCTATGACCCCAAAATTGACCCAACAAGGAACTGGGATGGACTCATGAGAAATGATAGTCCCAATTAACGGGTTAAATCTTGAGAGAGTAATCACCCTACTTGAACCCTAGTTGCTTGTCCTAATTTGCCTACCCATTTGGTCTCGAGAGAGTCAATTAGGCAAAATCACTCTCTCTACCGAGAGGTGTGAGAGTGGGTAAAATTGTGCAACGGTTATAGCATAAGCCCCAATTATGTCAATGGAACCTTAGTAACATCTACCCGTCAATTAGCCACCTAGGTGATGTCACGACCCTAGTGCCCTTCTTCCCATTAGATACGACTTTATCAATTATCTCGTAGCATAATCTATTTTCAATTAGTGGTTTGATAATAGTAGTTTATAATTCAAAAACCCAAAAATGTTAGAAGTGACATTTAGAACAATTACACGACTCTAGTCTAGATAGATACTGTGACGACCCGACCCGTCGTCTCATGTATTACAGCCCCGTTTCCCCCATTTACTGCTTCTTCATGTTTCATTATCAGCAATGAGTGAGTTATAGTTTAATTGAATTGGTTTGGATAGGAAATGAGACACTTAGTCTCCTTAAGGAGAGTTTGGTTTGGAATAGTCAACCGGATGTTGACTTGTGAGTTAGAGGGCTCGGAATGGGTTTCTGACGATTCAGTTAGCTTCGGGGGATGATTTGTGACTTAGGAGTGCGATCGGAATTGAATTTGGAGGTCCGGTGTGGAATTAGGCCTGAATTGGCGAAGTTTGAATTTTGGCGAATTTCGGTTGATAGGTGAGATTTTGATCTGAGGGTCGGAATGGAGTTCCGAGAGTTGCAGTAGCTCCGTCAGGTGATTTTGGATATGTGTGCAAAGTTTCAGGCCATTCGGAGGTGGTTAGGTCGGGTTTTTGATCGAATGTGCAATTCGGAAGTTTTTAAGAAACTTAGGCTTTGATTTGAGGATAATTGAGGATTTTGATGGTAACGATAGTGTTTTGATGGTTCGAGCGAGTTTGAATAAGGTAATAGATCATGTATGTGCTTTTGGTTGAGGTCCCGGAGGCCTCAGGGTGAATTCGGGTGGTTAAACGGAGAATTCGGAGTTTGTTTCATGTTTGAAGTTTGCTGGTTCTGTCATTTCCGCATCTGCGGAAAAGGGGCCGCATAAGCGGTTCCGCAGATGCGGCGTATTGGTCGCAGAAGCGGTCCTTGAGGGACCAGGGTTTTCCGCAGAAGCGGACGTGGACCCGCAAATGCGGCGACCGCAGAAGCGGTTCTAGACCGCATAAGCGGTCCGGGGGAATTTAAGTGAGATCGCAGAAGCGATCGTTTGGTCGCATACGCGGTGACCGCAGGTGCGGCATATTAACCGCAGAAGCGGAAAAACGGTCTGGGTTTAAGTGAACAGTGGTTCACGAATTGGAAAGAGAAGAAAAATATTTTGGAACTTCGGCTTAGGCGGTTTCTTGGGCGATTTTGAAGAGAATTCGAAGGGGCTTCATCAGGTATGAACTATTGGACTCGGATTGTGTTTATATAGTGTAAAATCATGGATTGAACACTGAAATTTAAGGGATTAAATGCTAAAAATGGAGGTTAGGGCTTGAAACTTAAGAGAGCTTAAATTGATGATTTGAGGGGTCAAATGGACTCCGATTCTTGTGAGTTTGATATGTATAGACTCGTGGCGAGATAAGGATCGTTTTGATGTAAAGTTTTCTGGATTTCGAGAAGTGGGCCCGGGGCTCGGGTTTTGCTAATTTCGCGATTTTCGATATTTTTCGAGTCTTTTCGATTGGTTATGTTTCTTTGGCACATTGTAACGTATTCGTTGTGGTTTTGGCCAGATTCGACGCGCGAGGAGGTTGATTCGAGAGGAAAGGGCATTGCGAGCTAGTCTTCGGCCGGCTAGAGGTGAGTAATAGATTTAGATGATGACCTGAGGTTTGAAACCCCAGTGTATCACACTGTGACGCTATATTGAGGCGAGACATGCACTCCATGACGAGTGCGGGGTCGATTGTGAGTGGGGATTGTGGCTTAGTCCGCCCCGAACGGTGTCCAAGCTGTGCTTTGGACTATAGATTGATTTGTAAACATCCTACTTGGATTGTTATGATATATTTGGGCTGTGTGTCGACTATTTGAATCCCTTGGGGATTATTATCACTGCTTCCATGATATTCAACATGCTATATGATTTCAGTCCTGAGTTTTAAACACTATTTCGAAATACTTAGTCACCTTCCAAAGGTTTTAAAGACTTAAACGCTAATTTCCTAATAATTGGAACTGAGAATTAAAATTTGACTTTGCTGTATAACTCACATGCATATTCTGGACTGAGTGTGGATCGGGCTGCACGCCGCAGCGATGTCACGATGATATTGCGCTTGGGCTGTAGGAGCCCCTCCGGAGTCTGAACCCCCACAGTGAGCGCGGGTACCCAAATGGATCGGGCTGCGCACCGCAGCGGTCATGTGCATTGCATTGCATTCATGCATTTATACCTATTTGTCTTACTTGTCCTNTAAAAGGTTTTCTATCGGTATTTGGTTATTATGGGCAACTGCTGTAAATAGAGGCTATCGTTTCGAGTGTTTGGATTATGTGGTATATCATATGATTTCACCTGAGGTTGCAAGTATGGGTTATTACAGCTGGTTCGGGTTTATTCTGGGTATAGATGTGAGGTTCTGATATTGTGTATGATTTCGGAAAGTGCAATGTGGTTCTATGGTTTATGGTTTAAATGGACTGTGAGATTTCGGCTATATTGTGTTGTCGGACCTATATGAGATAGGGTGACGTGAGATCACCCCGGGTATATGCTTGGTAAAGTTATTCAGCTGTTGGTTAGCTTCTAGGACAACTCTGGGTACGCTCGAGGACGAGCGTTGGTTTAAGTTGGGGAGGATGTGACGACCCGACCCGTCGTCTCATGTATTACAGCCCCGTTTCCCCCATTTACTGCTTCTTCATGTTTCATTATCAGCAACGAGTGAGTTATAGTTGAATTGAATTGGTTTGGATAGGAAATGAGACACTTAGTCTCTTTAAGGAGAGTTTGGTTTGGAATAGTCAACCAGATGTTGACTTGTGAGTTAGAGGGCTCGGAATGGGTTTCCGACGATTCGGTTAGCTTCAGGGGATGATTTGTGACTAAGGAGTGTGATCGGAATTGAATTTGGAGGTCCGGTGTGGAATTAGGCCTGAATTGGCGAAGTTTGAATGTTGGCGAATTCCGGTTGATAGGTGAGATTTTGATCCGAGGGTCGGAATAGAGTTCCGAGAGTTGCAGTAGCTCCGTTAGGTGATTTTGGATATGTGTGCAAAGTTTCAGGCCATTCGGAGGTAGTTAGGTCGGGTTTTTGATCGAATGTGCAATTCGGAAGTTTTTAATAAACTTAGGCTTTGATTTGAGGATAATTGAGGATTTTGATGTTAACGATAGTGTTTTGATGGTTCGAGTGAGTTTGAATAAGGTAATAGATCATGTATGTGCTTTTGGTTGAGGTCCCGGGGGCCTCGGGGTGAATTCGGGTGGTTAAACGGAGAATTCGGAGTTTGTTGCATGTTTGAGGTTTGCTGGTTCTGTCATTTCCGCATCTGCGGAAAAGGGACCGCATAAGCGGTTCCGCAGATGCGGCGTATTGGTCGCAGAAGCGGTCTTTGATGGACCAGGGTTTTCCGCAGAAGCGGACGTGGATCCGCAAATGCGGCGACCGCAGAAGCGGTTCTAGACCGCATAAGCGGTCCGGGGGAATTTAAGTGAGATCGCCGAAGCGATCGTTTGGTCACATACGCGGTAACCGCAGGTGCGGCATATTAACCGCAGAAGCGGAAAAATGGTCTGGGTTTAAGTGAACAGTGGTTCACGAATTGGAAAGAGAAGAAAAATATTTTGGACTTCGGCTTAGGCGGTTTCTTGGGCGATTTTGAAGAGAATTCGAAGGGGCTTCATCAGGTATGAACTATTGGACTCGGATTATGTTTATGTAGTGTAAAATCATGGATTGAACAGTGAAATTTAAGGGATTAAATGCTAAAAATGGAGGTTACGGCTTGAAACTTAAGAGAGCTTAAATTGATGATTTGAGGGGCCAAATGGACTCCGGTTCTTGTGAGTTTGATATGTATAGACTCGTGGCGAGATAAGGATCGTTTTGATGTAAAGTTTTCTGGATTTGGGGAAGTGGGCCCGGGGCTCGGGTTTTGCTAATTTCGCGATTTTCGATATTTTTCGAGTCTTTTCGATTGGGTTATGTTTGTTTGGCACATTGTAACGTATTGGTTGTGGTTTTGGCCAGATTCGACGCGCGAGGAGGTCGATTCAAGAGGAAAGGGCATTGCGAGCAGTCTTCGGCCGGCTAGAGGTGAGTAATAGAAGTAGATGATGACCTGAGGGTTTGAAACCCCGGTGTATCACACTGTGACGCTATATTGAGGCGAGACACGCACTCCATGACGAGTGCGGGGTCGATTGTGAGTGGGGATTGTGGCTTAGTCTGCCCCGAACGGTGTCCAAGCTGTGCTTTGGACTATAGATTGATTTGTATACATCCTACTTGGATTGTTATGATATATTTGGGCTGTGTGCCGACTATTTGAATCCCTTGGGGATTATTATCACTGCTTCCATGATATTCGGAATGCTATGTGATTTCAGTCCTAAGTTTTAAACACTATTTCGAAATACTTAGTCACCTTCCAAAGGTTTTAAAGACTTAAACAATAATTTCCTAATAATTGGAATTGAGAATTAAAATCTGACTTTGCTGTATAACTCACATGTATATTCTGGACTGAGTGTGGATCGGGCTGCACGCCGCAGCGATGTCACGATGATATTGCGCTTGGGCTGTAGGAGTCTCTCCGGAGTCTGAACCCCCACAGTGAGCGCGGGTACCCAAATGGATCGGGCTGTACGCCGCAGCGGTCATGTGCATCGCATTGCATTCATGCTTTGATGTTATCTGATTTATGTGATTCTGTTTTGTTGCCATTTCACCGTTAATTATGCTAAATTGTTAGTTTTAGCTTTACATTGTGGTATTTTTGAGATTTCTTACTTTCAGCCATTATATATGTCTATTACCACTGAGTTGGAAGTACTCACTTTACTCCCTGCACCTCGCGTGCAGTTGCAGGTATCGTTCACCCGGTAGCGGGTTATTAGCGGATTGAAGGTATTGTTATTGTAGCTGAGCAAGGTGACCGCCAGCGTTCGCGGCACCGGATGTTGTCTTTTGTTTTCCAGAAATTTTACTTGTATATATTTTTTGGCCTGTAGTTGTGTTAAGGTTTCCTTAGATGCTCGTGACTTGTGACACCCCGGTCGGGTAGTAATTAATAGTTTCTAATGCCATTAAGTTGTATCTTCTATTCATTTATGTTTAATAATTGTTAGTGAAAGGATTTGGGTTAGTTGGCTGGCCTTGTCTTCATGAGAGGCGCCATCACGACCGGGTATGGGAATTGGGTCGTGACAGGGTGTGATCCGGATGTTTTACTTTATTGTCTTACTTTCTGATGTAAACCCTTCTATCTTTGAAATTCAACAAAAATCAAAAATCAAATGAAATTAATATTTCATTGTCCAGGAATGTCTCTTTTCTTAATTTCACTTTTCTTATTCTCTTTTTAGTTCTGTTAATTGCAGATTTCAATAACATGACATGCTTGTGGACTTCATGCCCAGATCTTAACACGCTGCCTAACTGTGAAATAATGAATCAAGAACCAAAATATGATGAAGATAAGGCTTTTAGGGAAATAAATCTAGAACTTGAACAATTTGAGAATAAGCCTAAGCCAAACTTAAATGAAACCGAGCCAGTTAGTTTGGGTAGTCCGGAAGAGGTCCAGGAAACCATGATAAGCATTCACGCTGATGAAAGAACTAGAGATGCATTGATCCAACTTTTGTTCGAATTCAAAGACGTGTTTGCCTGGTCCTATGATGATATTCCAGGACTGAGTGTCGACTTGGTGGTGCATAAATTGCCAACTTATTCCGGTTATCCACCTGTCCAACAAAAGCAGAGAAAGTTTAAAACAGATATCAGTGACAAGATCAAATAAGAAGTCACCAAATAGTTAAAAGCCGGTGTGATCCGAGTGGTCCGGTACACCACATGGTTGGCCAATGTGGTCCCAGTGCCAAAGAAAGATGGGAAGACCCGAGTGTGTGTTGATCACTGGGATTTGAACAAAGCAAGTCCCAAGGACAACTTGCCATTACCAAACATCCACATTCTTGTTGACAATTGTGCCAAACATGAGATACAGTCTTTTGTGGATTGCTATGCTGGGTATCGCTAGGTTCTAAAGGATGAAGAAGACGCAGAAAAGACGGCTTTTACCACACCCTGGGGTACTTACTGTTACATAGTCATGCCGTTCGGTTTGAAGAACGCTGAGGCAACTTACATGAGAGCAATGACCGCCATCTTTCATGACATGATGCACCAAGAAATTGAGGTATATGTGGATGATGTGATCATTAAGTCTAGAATACAGGATGACCATGTGTGGGATTTGAGAAAGTTCTTTGAGCGTGTGCGTAAGTATGACTTGAAGTTAAATCCAACTAAATGTGCATTCGGAGTTCCATCGGGGAAACTTTTGGGATTTATAGTCAGTCGGAGGGGCATCGAGTTAGACCCAACAAAGATAAAGTCTATTCGGGATTTGCCCCCTCCGAGAACCAAGAAAGAGGTTATGAGTCTATTGGGAAGATTGAATTACATCAGCAGGTTCATCGCTCAACTGACTACCACCTGTGAACCCATATTGAAGCTATTGAAGAAAGATGCAGCAATTAGATGGACGGATGAGTGTCAAGAAGCTTTTGACAAAATCAATGAATATCTGTCGAATCCACCAGTGTTGGTCCCACCCGAACCTGAAAGACCTTTGTTCTTGTACTTGATAGTGTTGAAAAATTCTTTTGGATGTGTTCTCAGGCAACATGATACGACTGGGAAGAAAGAACAAGCCATATACTATTTGAGCAAGAAGTTCACTAGTTATGAAGCCAAATACACTTTGTTGGAAAGAACTTGTTGCGCCCTAACTTGGGTCGCTCAGAAGCTTAGGCATTACTTGTTGGCTTATACCACCTACATCATAACCAGGTTAGACCCTTTGAAGTACATATTCCAAAAGCCGATGCCCACATGAAGGTTAGCAAAATGGCAAATCCTGCTAACTGAGTTTGACATTGTATATGTCACCCGCACAGCGATGAAAGCTCAAGCCTTGGTGGATCACCTAGATTAGAATCCGGTTGATGACGAATATCAGCCCTAGAGTACTTACTTTCCGGATGAGGAAGTAAATTCAGTTGAGGTAATTTCAGAAGACACCAAGGCCGGGAAAATGTTCTTTGATGGAGCAGTAAATGCAAAAGGTGTCGGGATTGGGGCAACTTTGGTTTCGCCCACTGGTCAGCACTATCCGACCATAGTCCGGTGACGAAGCTTATGTGTATAGGATTTTCTGCTCGTACTCTGTCAAATTCTAGTATAGTTTATGATATTGTCCCACAGAGATTGGACAATCTAAGCTACAGACTTGTAATATTTTGACTACTATTTGAGAGAACCAAATTGATGAGAGGTGTATTTGAAATTATAAATTAAGACAAATTTCTTCTGAAAAGTTTATATTTAAAAAGAGTTGGGAATCGTTGAATTCACTTGATATATCATTACAATAAAATCTCAGGTTCATACGTATTTCTCCAAAGAATAATTGCTTATTGCTAATACAATTATATTTTTACACTAAGAAATAAATAAATAATTAACACTCCGCGAGGTTATGTTAATCATTTGATTTGAAACTAGTGACGTTAAACTGAAGTATCTTGCCTGAATTGTGCTCAAGCGTAGTAAAAACTTCTGAGGATATTTTTACTAGAAAATCAATAATCTTGCTTTCAACAATTTCTCCGTGAGAATTAAAACTGAGGAAAGCAAGATTACAGGCTTGAAACAATAATCTTACTAAAAATTATTTTAACTCTAATATTTTGTGCTCAAGTGTAGTAAAAACTTCGCGAGAATATTTTTACTAGAAAATCAATAATCTTGCCTTCAACAATTTCTCCGTGAGAATTAAAACTGAGGAAAGCAAGATTATAGACTTGAAATAATAGTCTTATTAAAAATTATTTTCACTCTAATATTCTATTCATCAGTTATTATATATTAATTTTGCTCCGCGAGAATTACAAAATTAATGTAAGAATAACTTAGATATAAAATATGTAGATGTGATAATAATGATTAAAAAATCATCATTCCATCACAATATGAAATGTATATAGAGTTTCAGGCCAAGAATGTATTGAAACTGAGATAGTATTATAATTATATCAAGCATCATCAACTATCCCAACAAAAAGAAATTACTCCATTATGAAGTAAGAAAAGCTAAAAAATACTTTCAAAAGACTAAGAATATTTTTACTACAAAGAGAAATATTAGAGGAAGAGACCAAGATTACTCTTCTCTTTCTCTTTAGAAACTTAGAAAAAACTAGATAGAAAATTGGATACAAAGAGGGATGCTTTTTCATCTACAAACATATGGCTATTTATAGGAAAATTCCTACAAGGCCTTGGTAAGAAATTGCAATATAATATTAATATATCATATGGCCTTGATGAGAAATTGATATGACAATTTGTCTTGATATTTTGGTGAGAATTTGCCATAACTTTGTATCTCTTGACTTTGTCTAGTCTTAGATGAAATTGTCACGGATGCATCCTTCTTCCTTGAACTGTAGATTCTTTCTTTTTCTCTTTTTCCATGTATTCTTTTTCCTGCACGAATTGTTAGAAAAGCGCGAGAATAGGATNAGGGTGGGAACAATCATGTGATGGCAGTTACAACAAGAAGTGGGAGAGGCGGTGATGTGTATGCCTCGACAGATAAGAAAGTTGTGGATGATGATGTTGAGTTTCAAGAAAATGATATTCCTTTGGTAGTTGAAGATGTGGTAGAGAATGATGTGAACAATGATGTGAGGATTGACATTGATGAGGCCGAGGTGGAAACTCAAGAGGCCGTGAACCCGTCTAGGGAGCACATAATTGACATACCGGAGCCGGTGGTGCCAAAAGCCAAGGCACCTTTTCCTAGACCACCTCCGCCTTATCCTCAAAGGCTAGCCAAGCAGAAAAGTGACAACCAATTCCAAAAGTTCATTGACATGATAAAGAGCTTATCCATCAACGTGCCTTTGGTAGAGGCTTTGGAGCAAATGCCTGGGTATGCGAAATTCATGAAGGATTTGGTTACAAAGAAGCGTTCCATGGATTGTGAAACAATTAAAATGACTCACCAAGTCAGTGCGATAGTACATTCTATGGCCCCGAAACTAGAGGATCCTGGTGCTTTCACTATCCCTTGTACCATTGGTAGTGCAGACTTTGCCAAAACTTTATGTGATCTTGGGGCAAGCATCAATTTAATTCCCTTCTCAGTTTTCAAGACTCTAGGTATTGGGCCTCCAAGGCCAACTTCCATGAGATTACAGATGGCAGATAGATCAATGAAGCGTCCTTTGGGTATAGTTGATGATGTACTTGTCCGGGTGGACAAATTTATCTTGCCAGCGGATTTTGTGATTTTGGACTGTGAGGTGGACTATGAGGTCCCAATTATTCTAGGGAGACCTTTCCTTGCAACGGGGAAGGCATTGGTTGATGTTGAAGCGGGTGAACTAACTTTCAGGGTAGGTGATGAGAAGATCGTCTTCCATGTTTGCAAATCCATGAAGCAGCCCAATAGCACCGAGGTGTGCTCTTTTGTGGACATTATCACAGCTGTGATAGTGGATGACACAAGTTCTATGATCAACATGGAGGACCCTCTTGAGGCCGTGCTCTTAAATCTTGATGTCGATGATGATGCAAGCAGAGTGGAGTGTGTCAATGCTCTACATGGGATGGGCTCTTATTCTTATGAGCCGAGAAAATTGTCTTTGGATCTTGAAAATTGGAAAACTCCACCAACCAAACCATCAATTGAGGAGCCACCGGTGTTGGAGTTGAAGCCACTTCCTCCACACCTCAGGTAAGAATTTTTGGGCTCTAATTCAACTCTTCCAGTTATTCTTTCTTCTTGACTTACTAACATGCAGGTTGAGGCCACTTTGGCGGTGCTACAAAGGCGAAAAAGGGCAATTGGATGGACTCTGGCAAACATTCGGGGAATAAGCCTCGCATTTTGCATGCATAAAATTATCTTGGAGGATGATGCAAGACCTTCCTTATAACATCAACGGAGGCTAAATGAAGCAATGCAAGAGGTGGCGAAGAAAGAGGTGATCAAATGGCTTGATGCGGGTGTGGTATATCCAATCTCCGATAGCTCATGGACTTCCCCGGTGCAATGTGTACCGAAGAAAGGCGGGATGACGGTGGTGACAAATGACAACAATGAGCTTATTCCCACTCGAACCATTACCGGGTGGAATGTTTGCATGGACTACCGGAAGCTTAACAAAGTGACCCGCAAGGATCATTTTCCCTTGCCATTCCTCGAAATCGCCTTGCGGGGCGAGCCTTCTATTGTTTCTTGGATGGGTATTCGGGCTATAATCAAATCTTAATGGCCCCGGAAGACTAAGAGAAGACAACTTTTACATGCCCATATGGTACATTTGCTTTCTCCCGGATGCCATTCGGGTTGTGCAATACTCCGGCGACCTTCCAACGTTGCATGATGGCTATTTTCACCGATATGGTGGAAGACATATTGGAGGTCTTTATGGATGATTTTAGTGTGGTTGGTGATTCCTTTGAAGAGTTCTTGGTAAACTTGGATAGAGTCTTGGCCCGATGTGAAGAAACTAATCTCGTTCTCAATTGGGAAAATGCCATTTTATGGTTGAAGAAGGAATAGTGTTGGGTCACAAGATTTCTAAGCATGGGATTGAGGTAGACAAGGCTAAGATCAAAGTGATTTCAAGGCTCCCACCCCCTACTTCTGTCAAAGGGGTGAGGAGTTTCCTTGGGCACACCGGGTTCTGCCGGCGGTTTATCAAAGATTTCTCGAAGGTTGTGAATCCCCTTTGCAAGTTGCTAGAGAAAGATGCTAAGTTTGTTTTTGATGAAAAATGCATGGAGGCCTTTGAACTTTTAAAGCACAAGTTGACCACTACCCCTATCATTACCGCACCTAATTGGAGTTTGCCCTTTGAACTAATGTGTGATGCAAGTGACATTGCGGTGTGGGCGGTGTTGGGTCAACGGGTTAACAAAATGTTCCATCCCGTGTATTATGCAAGTAAGACTATGAATGAAGCTCAACGGAATTACACGGTGACGGAGAAGGAGTTATTAGCCATTGTATTTGCCATGGAGAAATTTAGGCCATATCTTATAGGAGCCAAGGTGATTGTGTACACGGACCATGCCGCCCTTAGGTATTTGATGACCAAGAAGGATTCCAAGGCAAGATTGATGAGATGGGTGTTACTTCTCCAAGAATTTGACTTAGAAATAATGGACCGGAAGGGAAGTGAGAACCAAGTTGCGGACCATTTGTCTCGCTTGGAGGAAGAAGGGAGGCCATGTGACTGCCTTGAGATAAATGATACATTCCCCGACGAGCAACTTCTTTCCGTGTCAATGTGTGACATGCCATGGTT